>NC_056733.1:192769242-192859242 GCF_019279795.1 Protopterus annectens
CTTTAAAATAAGGGTTGAAAGTCGAGATGGGCCTATATGAAGCTGAATCTGATAGGTCTTTATCATCTTTAAGTATTATAGTCACCACCTTCTTCCAGGATGTTGGTGATTTTCCTCCATTTAAAATACTGTTAAACAAAACCTTCCAGACCTTCCAGATCTTTGTCACTTTCTTCACTCCTAGCTTCAAAACTTCCACAGGAATACAATCTATTCCTGGGGACTTTCCTATAGATTGGTTATACATCAACATTTTTATCTCTTCTCCTGTCCTAATGGTTAGTAATTGAGCCTAATCTACCTCTAATCTTGGCATATTTAATTCTTCATAAACATTTCCATTTGTACTTTTTCTTTATATCCACATTTCTGTGCTTTATCTAGATTTTCATAAAATGTCCAAAGTATTTCTAATACCTCTACAGGATCTCTGGTCATTTTACTTGTTATAGGCTCCCTAAGCTTGGCAACAACCCTTTCTACTTTCTGTTGCCTGAGCCGTTGTGCTAATGTTAGTTATTATAAAAAAAAGTTGCTTAACAGCAGTCTTTCTAAACTCATGGATATTATTGAGGTAGGTAGTCCCTTATCTTCTTTTTAACACTCTGAAATTGCACCTCTTCTTGTTCTGTGAAACGTCTAACTGAAACACGGAACAGCCAAAAGGTGCTAAATAACCACAACACTGTACAACTCACCTCTAACTTCGATCGAAAAACACAGAAACTTGATGAAGCATAAAAACAAGAAAATTTATTATCACACAATGTCGCTGTTAAGTGCTTTCATCCTCAACAGGACTTTTTCAAAACTGCTCCAGATTCTAACAAACTTAATTAAATAGCATATTCCACTAATCAACTAACTAAAAATAATCCAATGAAAACCTAATACAAATGAATACATAAATAGATAACTGTTTTTTAAACACTGTTTTATAATGTGTAAAATGTGTAAATAAGACCAATAACTTTGTTTAAACCTAAATATTAAGAAATAAATTGTTTGTTTTTTAAAACAGGAACAATTGAACAATAATCATTTATGCCAGGAAAAGTGTATGCATTCAGACACAACTGCCAAAAAGCTCCTGTTTACTTAAAAGTTCTTTAAATGGTCCAGCCTGTTCAAAAGTATCTACTTTTTCCAAAATAAAAAATACAAACTTCTTAAAATTTCTACATAACTTAGAATGTTTGGACAAGGCATTATTAAGATTAACCTTTTTAATATCCTACAAGTGTTCATAAATCCATTTTCTGAGCTGACATTCTGTTTTGCCTACATAGAATGCATTGCATGAAACGCATTGACTCAAATACACAACTGTTTTTGTATTGCAGTTGAATTTACCAGGACATATTAGGCTCCTTTGATAATTCTTAACAAATGTACTTTTGCAGTCAAATATGTATCGGCACTGTTTACATTTGCCACATTTGCTCATTTTTGATTTGTTAATATCAAATGAGCTGGGTGCAAATTCTAACCATTGCTTAATGTTAACACCCCTTTAAAAATAGCTTTCAGTTCTAAGTCCAACTTACCAAAGTTAATCAGAAAAACTTTTCTTCCAATTTCTAGATAAAATATCCCTAATATAACCTGCTTCACTGGTGAAAGTGCAATTGAAAGCTCTGCTTAGATTGCTATTAACTTTAGCTTTTTTCATCCATGACAAAATTTTGGATGTCAAAATGGGCTGGTAATTGATGTTTTTCTTAGTAAAAAACAATTCTTTTATAGCTACTGATCACCTTATCAGGGTAACCTGCAGCCAAAAACATGTTAGCTAACATCTCAATCTCAGTATTAAACAAATCATCTGTATTGATTCTCGACAACCTAATCATGTGCCCTCTAACTATGGCCTTTTTCTGAAAAGTAGGATGAACAGTGGAGCAGCATAAATAACTATTTGAAAACATTTGTATTCTGTTAACAGTAGACTGAAATGCCCTAGCACTCTTGTCTTTATAAAGTGCAACATCTAAAACAATGAATGGTTTCACTAGATCATTCATATGAAAAATTCTAAAAACTTGTGGACTGATTTAACTTGTGCAAAAATGTTTCTAAGTTTGGCTGATCCCCTGCCCATAGCATGAAGATAATTAAATAATGTGAAAAAATTAATTGTTAAACACACAAATGTCCTCCCATTTTCTAAGCACCAAATTGGCATATGGGGTGCCACTGCCAACCCCATTGTCAATCCTGATTTTTGTTTAAAATATTCTCCTTCAAAGAACATGAAACTGTTTCTGAGAATAATCTCCATAAGCATTTAAATAGTATTTATATCTGTAGAATCTAGCCATGGACATTTAGTAACTGCTTCCATAAACCATTTAATTCCATCTCTATGTGGACTTACTGTGTATAAACTTCTGATATCAGCTGTAACCAAATACATATCTTTGGCATATTCACATATACTAATTTTATGTAGAAAGTGTCAAGAATCCTTCAATACATGTGGAAAAATGTCTAAAGCATCTTTTAATTTCCTATGCAAATAAACAGCCAATGGCTGCCACAAGAGGTCTAAAAAGGGGGTCCTACAAATTAGTGTGAATCTTGGGGACGTCAAAAATGGATGAAATGGTGCATTTAAAAACTGAAATGTTTTAAAATCAATGTTTTTTTGAAATAACATGTCTTCCAACAAACATCTAATTTGAGCATATGCAATGTGTACTTCATTTATGGACACTGTCTCATAGGTCAAACTGTCATTCAACAAACTAAACATTTTCAAAGACGAGTCAATAACATTCATAATCGCTAGTCCTCCCACTGTGTCCAGCTTCATGAATCTTAAAGATCGATCATGGGACAGTTTGTGTAATACTGTTTTTTCATTAGTCAAATTACTATATTTATTGAGTGCTCAATGGTTGCATAGTTCTTTGAGATCAGATTCTGCTTTTTTTTTCAAACTGCAAGGCTGCTACAAGAGGGGGATTAAAACAGTTGACCAATTTAATAACACCAAAGAAATAAACTTTCAAGACCGGAAAAACAAACTAGCAAAAACCACCTCTAATTCAAAAGCCAAGAACTCGACTCAGGCCAGTCCAAAACATAAAAAACATGAAAAACAACAAATTTTATTAAGCCACTATAAAAGCTTTTCATTAGTACCTTGCACTAACTTCTTCAGACAAGCAAAACATTCACACCAATACAAGTGAGTTTAAATACCAGCAATGAAACACTTAACCATGCCCCTTGCTCTCCCTTTAGCTCCTTAAAGGTACAGATCACAGCTAACTAAGGTGCATTTGCAATTCTCCATTAACATAATAAAAAATTCATACACCGAGACTATAATAATAGCAGGCTTTGAAACTGAAAGAAAAAAGCCCAATATTTTGATTATTAAACTGTATAAAGTAGATAAATGTGTAAAATATATAAAATAACATAAAAATAACGGTGTTCAACCTACAGTATAAATACTAATAATGGAAGCGCTTCCTAATCAAACATTATCTATGCATACATTGTATCTTGCCTGCTTTCAAGTCAAATAACTAATGCAATGAATATAATAAATATAATGAAATTAATGCATACTGTCCTAAGCATCTAAATAACTAGAACAGCTACCCAAGAAAAATAATATTAATCATATCTCACTAAATAATAAAAATAATAAAAATATAAAATATGACATGTAACATATAATATAACATAAATTTAGGCTACTCGGTATAGGTTTAATACTGTCATTAAATAAAACAGGTCTAAAAGTTAGCGTATCTAGACCTAAAAATACTAAATAATAAAATATGAATCAATAATATATATTGTAAAACAATAATCATGATGTATAACAATAACTAATAACTATTAACCCTCCACCACTGTCGACTAATAAAGAGTTATGAAACCATTAATTTGTCGACTCTCATTTTTCATTTTTTGACTCTCATTTTAAAAAAATTGTGAGAATAAACAGCTCGTCACCTCTTCAAACTTTTAAGTTTTAAAAAACAACTAATGGATAATGAGCTGTTAAGATCAGGGGGGGCGATATGCTTCCAAGCTTAATTAATTTGTTGTTTTTCATGTTTTTTACGTTTTGGACTGGCCTGAGTTGAGTTCTTGGCTTTTGAATTTGTGGTGGTTTTCGCTAGTTGACAAATTTAAACTTACCTGCTGTAGTAGTAGTATTTTCTCCAACAAGGAGAAATAAATTAAGCCTTCTCACAAATGGTCTCAAGTTGATTAACAAATATGCCAAGTTGGAATGACAAGAGGGCATAAAATTAAACCCTTGTTGAAATAATTTTAAATGCATTTCTTCTAATTCCACATCACTAAAATTTTAAAAAGAAAATTCTCCACTGTGAAGTATACAAATCCGAGAGTTCGATGAAAAAAGCTATTGCACCTAACTCTGAAAAAAATATGTTCCACTGATACTTCTTGTTTGACCATAAGCAGAAAGAATAACGTTTGGAATGTTGCCCATTCTGGTTGCTCTTCTGGTTGGCCAGTCTCTCCAATCTACGGATTTGGTGTGGTGTAAAAAGATACTCTGACCCTGTGTGAATGTCATACATGTTAATAATGTCCTAAGGGACATGTGCAGGAGCAGGACTCAAACTTGTGACTTTGTTAGTCTCAGAATTTGGTCCCCCATTTCAGGTTAAAGGATATACTTCTGAGTTCGTAATCTAACTTAAGTTGTTGAGGCTTTTTAAGTTTCTGGTTTAAGTTGTCTTTACTTACTTCATCCATTTTAAGCAAAACTTGCTGATATTTTTGCATGTGAAATTGAAATGCCAAATTGTTAGCAATCAAATAATGTAATGCCTTGACCTCATTATTAAGTTTAGATTGCATTTTATTGTTGTATTCAATAAGTATGGCCATAATTTCAAGCCCCACTTTGTCAAAAAGTTCAACCAGTTTGTTATAAGCAGTGGATACTTCTGAACAGGCTGGACCATGGAAAGAACTTTTAAGTGAACAGGAGCTTTTTTGGCAGTTGCGTCTGAAAGCATACACTTTTCCTAGCATAAATGATTATTGTTCAATTGTTCTTTAAAATATAAACAGCAATTTATTTCTTAATAATTAGATTTAAACAAGGTTATTATTGGTTTTATGTACGCAGAGTGTTTTTTTAATGTCTATCTATGTATTCATTTGTATTGGGTTGTCATTGGATTATTTTTAATTAGTTGATTGGTGGGATGTGCTATTTAATTAAATTTGTTAGAACTTGGACCAATTTTGAAAAAGTCCCATTGAGGACAAAACCGCTTCACTGCTAAGTTGTGTGATAAAAGATTGTCTTGTTTTTACATGTTTTTAAGTTCCTGTGTTTTTCCATCTAAGTTGGAGGTGGTTTGTACAGTATACTGTGAAACTTCCTTTATTCTGCGATGCTTTAACCTTTGTAAGTCCCTTTAAATAATTCATGTTACTTCTCAACCATATCTCTTTTTCATTTCCACCCTATTGAACTCCACTTTAATTTTATCCCACTCCCTAGCTATATTTTCAGTACACATTTCTATTTTCTGTAATAATTCCCCAGTAATTTCCACTACACATTCTTTCAATTCTTCTCTTTTTAACAGATAGGTGGGGAAGTGCGAGGGTCTCATTTTTATTTAATTTTCTTGCATTTTTATTTTAGTTATTACTGGCATGTGATCTGACATAGTCATTGGATTGCATATCAAAACTTTCAATTAAATGCACACGTTCCTGTGAAATATGATTTCCTTCTAGCCTAGCCTAGTTTTTGTACATTGCGCAATAATATGTAAATGCTTTCCAAACTCCAACTACTGAATTCACATCTTCCATACTAAATATTTTCATTAATTTCTTCAAAAATCTATACCCTTTTGTTATATTTTCCATTCTAGGGCCCCCAGATACATCCTCAATGTTGCAAATCAAATTCCATTCCCCACATATAAGTAATATTCCCCATTGAAAGCCAATTATTTCTCCCAAACTTTTGTTAAGCTCCATTGCAGCAGTTTTAGGTGGACTATAAATACATGCCAGCAAAATCCTCCTCCCTTGCCAGTAACCTCTTAGTACTATAAATCTACCATTATTATCTCTTTTCCTCTTCTATCACTATTGCAGCTCCTCTCACAATTACTATAAGTTTTCCTTTGTTCCAGATATTCCACTGAATACCCATCCTAAAATCCATTCTTTATCTAATTCACCTACTCAGTTCTTTCCAAATGTGTCTCCTGTTACACAGCTATACAGTTCACCACTCTTTCTTTTTTGTATACATCTGTGAGTCCATTCACATTTAACAATAATATCGAAAGTGACATTACAATAAGAAGTTTTTTTCTCCCACCTGTTATGTATAACAGCTTTTTTTAAATGTCTAGTTTCAGTTTTTGTGTTACATGCATACACTAATGTTTGGTAGGTTGATCTTTTAAACAGCTGTTTCTTGTCATATATATCAGAACCAATGCCACACCTTACAAAACATTTTGTTTTAATGAAAACCCTCAAAAACACCCCCTAACACCCTCAAAACTATGTGCATCTTCAAATAATAAAGTTTAACCCTCCTAATAGGTTATCCATGCTAAGACTCACAATACAGACAGTGCTTCTACTTCCACTAAGTGCTGTCTGTTTTTGCTTTATCTTTATTCATCTCCCAGATAAAAAAGCAACTTGAATGCTTTCAGAAAACATTATCTCCTAGCCACTGAAAGAAAGAACTATTCTGTTTTTACTGCCCCCTTATGAGACTGTCTCCATAGAAACAGTAGAACCAGATACACAGTTGTCTTACACTACACATACTGCACTGTAAATATTTATGTGCTAAAAGGAAACTTTTCATTATATTCAATGTTCTTTTATTTATTTGCTTCCCCTTAAAACTTATTATTAAATCAAGACAAGGGCCTTAATGCAGTAATTACCCTATGCAAAAGTAAGAAAAAGTATACCATTTTTTTCTTAAATCATGCTCTTTTGTCCAGACTTTCTTCTATTTTTACATTTCAGTGCCTATATTTCTTAGAACTGAACTAAGAAGAAATAAAAGAAAAAATAGGGACACGTGTTTACTTCAATATTCCTAACACACATAACTGCAAAAGCTTTACTTTATAGCATGCAATATATGTCATGTATTATAAAATACTGTCAAGAAAAAAATTGTTTTACTTAACTCTCTCCACTACCCTCTCCTAAATGTTATTCCAGACATTAATGACACAAAGTAGGGTATATGCTTTGGAGTCCCCTACAAGTTAAAAAAGTTCAATATGTCCAGGTTTTCTTGTTCTGTCATACTTCACAAATGTAATTAATGTTTTGTAATCCCATATTTATTCAGCAGTTTTCGAGTTGGGGATTTTCTTCCCATTGATCTCCATCTCTCAAATCCAGTTGCTGGTTCATTTCCAATATATTCTTGGTTCTAGTCAACTCTTGTGTTTTGTTTCTGTCTGTTAAGCATTTTCCTTTGGAACACTGGAAAAGGTTTCATTGGCGTAAACTTTCTATGGGCTTTGTTATGAGAAGAATAAAAAGCAGAATCCTCTTCTGTTTGATAGCTCACTTTTTGTTGAACAAACTTTTGTATTTCCTCCTTAGCATGTTCTGCATCAAAAATTAATTTGAGCCTGCAGGGAAAATATTTTGAAAATAGCTATATATAGAAGCTTGAATCTCACACCTGCTTCTTGACAGTCACCGGTTGCTAGAATAAATTTACTCCTATTCTACCTAGTGTACAGTGAGTAATCATTTTCCACAAACACTCTACTGTCTCCCATTATTAGTATTTTGTCCTTCTGCCTCAATCTTGTTAGAATCAACCCTTTCTACTGGTAGGATTAGATAGGTAGGATAGATGCCAAATATTACGCTTGCAAAGTTAATTGAGGAACAGGGCACATTTGCCTGTGGAAAATGTAGTATATGTAAATATATAAGTAGAGAATTTACTAATATTAATGGTATTCATTTTCAGACCAAAGGGCTTTGTAATTGTAGGACGGAGAAAGTTATATATGGACTAAAGTGTTCATGTAATAAATTTTATGTAGGAGAAATGAAAAGGCAGTTTTCTTGTAGAGTAAAGGAACATATTAGGGATATTAAATATAATAAGCAGACTAGTCCTATAGCAATACATTTTAATGAGTATCATAATGGGAACCCTGAGGGGCTACAAGTGACAGTGTTAGATAATATTAAAAGTAATATATTGATGAGTGAACAACAAATAAAATATATATTAAGAAAAAAGGAGGCTTTTATTATTTTAAAATTTAATACAATGAGCCCTATAGGACTGAATCAAGAATGTGTACGGAAAAGTTTTGTTTAGTAAAGTATTTTAGGCTTTTATTATGAAATGTTGTATTTAATTCATTAATTAGATAAATGGATGTGTGGTACTATATAAGTTAGTCACTTTGATTAATTATGGTTTACTCTGTTAAAGGCAAGTGATGCCGAGGCGCTAGAGAGAATATTTTGGTGTGCACAAAAACATTTTTTTTTAATAAATTATACTTCATTATTTTGGAACTGGCCTTCTATTTGTGGTACTATTGTGGACTATTACATTCAGCTGTCGTTTATCTATTTACTATTAAAGGTTTGGGATGATTTCTCATGGCCAGGTTTGGAGCATACACAATATGTGCCCTTTCAATTAACACCTCCTGTTGTGGAATACTAATCCAGTTATTTACTTGTGCTTTCATAAAATTAACTCAGCGTGTTCCTTCCTGTTTCTCTGGCACAACAGAAAATCTCAGGTTTCCCTATGTGCTCTGTCCTCAAATTCCATCATTTTTTGAAACATCTCTTCTTGAGCAGTCTCATACTCAGCCAGCATTTTCTTCATTTCAACCTTTGATTTCACAGTCTGTTTAAAGCTTCTTCCATTTTGTTCAGCCTTTTGTTATTTGAGTTGATATACTCCTTCTGTGTTTTGTTTGTTTTTGTCAGTGCTGAGCACATTGACTTATTTTTTTCTTCTAGATTGCTGGAAGTCATGTCTTGCACCAAAGATGAAGCTTGAACTGCTTTCTGCTGAACAGCTGCAGGATTCTTCTCAGCCGGTGTTTTCTCCTCAACTTTTGTGATTGATTTTTCTTTCACATTCTCTGATTTTCTTTTTAGCTGACATCCAGGCAGTGTACTTACTAGCCAGTTTTTGAAATATACCAAAACAACAAATTCACTGGCTCTCTTTTCTGAGTTTCTGTTTTGACACTGGGAAAGCTGAAATTAAGCTGTAACTCTGTGTACAACCATCTTGGAAATCACCTGATAAATGAACGTTGATAGAGGAGTAAGAAAGGCCAAAAAATAATAATGCACACAGATATTGTAAATCCAGAGAACAACTAGCCTATTTCCATTTGCTAATTATATGTTTTTCTAGTCATTTTTTGTCTCTATTAGTACATAATGTAAGTCTTCAGTAAACAAGTGCCTAAATGAAAGTGAGACCCTATCTTCCAGGCATGCAATTGAAGAGGATTGGTACTAGGGTGTATAAAACACCCCTGCTCTTTTGTGAATAGATCAGTCTGGGAGGGAGCCTGTGGTAATTGCCCCAGCCATTTCCAAAATAAGGGAGAACCATGATTGCCTGGGTCAGAAGGGAGTCACCACAATTATCTTGGCAGACTCCTTCCAAAGCTTTAGAAGTATCCTGGATATTAGTGGAAAGGGTGGAAAAGCATACAGGAACATTCTTGTCCAAGGAAAAGAAAAGGTATCTGTCTTCCTGGAGTCCTAGAGCAATTTCCTGCCAACTGTTTGTTCAGAGAGGAGACAAAAAGGCCTACTTGAGGAACTCCCCACAAATTAATCAAATCTTGGAAGACCTCCAATCTAGTTTCCATTTGTGATGGTCTGCTCTTGTCCTGCTAAGCTTCTCTGCCACACAGTTTTGCTCTGATGGAACACAGGATCCCTGCAGAGTGAGACTGTACTGTGAAGTTACATCCCAAGCTAACAAGGGTAGTCTACAGAGGGGGTAAGACCTGATTCCCTTACTTGATATACCACATGACTGTGGTATTGTCTGCAAAAGACTGAAGAGGTCCAGGGGACAAAAGATGAATCAGAGAGTTGACTATCTTGATCAGGACAAGCCTCTGTTTTATATTTATGGGCTTACATCTGTCCTAGAAGTCAAACACACCTTGTACTTTTATTCCTTCTGAAACTGCTCCTCAAGCAAAGTCTGAGGTGTCTCTGGTAACTGACTGTTTTGGAACAGGGATGGAGATGGGGAGATCTGGATTTGGGAATATCTGTTGTCTCCACTAAGCGATTTCTCTTCTGACAAATACTAGCACTGTAATCTGAAAAGAAAAGGGGTGTTGGAGCTGGGACCAATGAGACTTCAGATACCACTGTATCATTTTCAAGTGGAGACTTGCCAGAGGTATCATTAGAATCACACAGGCCACGAGACCCAAAATCCTGATGGATTCATTTGCAGTGACCAAAGTCTGAGTGGAAAATCCTAGAAATAGCTATAGATACAGATCTGTTACTTGGAAGAAAAGCTCTTTGCACTGTGGTGTCTAGTTGACATCCCAGAAACACAATCCTGTGTGAAGGAGTCAAGAAAGACTTCTGAATGTTCTCTTTGAATGCCAGCCTGTGTTAGAGATCTCTCATGCATGAGATTCCTGACACTTTGGAAAAAGAGTATGCAAAGATAAACAAGTCATGTGAAATGGAAAAATGTGGATAACCTGTAGCCTGCAATGGCTATAACTGGAGGTAGACACTTTGTGAAAACTCTTAGTGAAGTGAATATCCCAAAATATAATGCAAAGAACCGATAATATGATCCAGACAAACAAAATCTTAAACACCTGAAATCTGGAGAAATAGGAATGTGATGATAAGCACCTTTTAAATCTAATGCTACAAGGAAACTTAAATAAGAAGGAAGAGGTAACAAGCTGTGAAACTACATAATTTTGAATCTGGGCTCTATCACAAATATATTTAGAGAATAAAGATCCAGAACTGGTCTTCAAGCATTATCCTTCTTTGACACAAAAAAACATCATTGAATAAAACTCCTTTCCTGCCTAAGAACAGGGAACTAGTTCTATCAGTCCCTAGGACAGCAAGGGATGAAGGACAGTTGGAAACAAAATAATCTGATCTAGAAAATGAGGGATACTCCCCCCCCCCCGAAAGGAGGAATTTCCTCCCACTGCCACCTGTAAACTTGAATGATTTTCAGAATCTGTCTGAAACTCTCTGTTGTCAAAGAGAAAAGTGGAGTTTCAAACTATCTGGAAGACAAAAAGGGCTGCCAGGGTGGGAGAGGGCATAGGCAGCAGAAGCTGCTGAAGGGCGGAGGGTGAGAGGGGCACTTAGTGACCTAAAAAGGGGAATTTTTTAAAAACTATTTAATACCACAACATAGGTTCACTTAGAGGACATTTTAAGTTTAGCCAATTTCCCTTTTGGTGCTTGAATGAACATTTCCTGAATGGTCTTACCTCCTATCCCATGGCTGATATACATTAGCCCTAGTGAGAATAACTGTGATCATACCATTGATAATTTGAGGGGCCCCATGTAAGGGATGCAGCATTTAGAACCTGTCTCTGTCCATTAGTGGCATGAGGGGCAATCTGGGAGTACATTTTCTATTACCCATCCTTAGATCCAAGTTGCATTTGAATATGGACAGGGATGAGCTTTGTTTTACTTGAATGGATAGTCTGCAACCCCTGCCGCTCCAACAGCAGTCCCCTCCCCAGCCACTCCAGTGTTCCATTACTTGGCTACTTCTCTTCAGTTACCACAAACACTGTTCAAACCTGTCAGCGTGCATACTGTTTCTTTATTTACTTGTACAGTGATTACAGATATTGAAATAAAATAGCACAAATACAGTCTTGCAATGAAAACAGACTTAGCATGAGCAGTAAACTTCTCTGCCCTTGTTTCTCACATTCATTGAAAGGGCATAAAAACCCACATTCATTATGCATCTGGCCAGTGGAGAACTAAGCTTACCTTTAGGTTGTTTTCAAGCCATAGGCTCCTTCACATTTTTAGGGCCATGCATACATGTATGAGTTCTTTGATTCACCTTCCTGATTGTATTAAATTATATTCCTTGTATAATACAGCACCTCTTGTTAGAATGTGTTTTAAATTTGTAGTTTTGAACAGTCTTCTAGTAAGCAATGAAACAAAATGAAGTTTTGAATAGTCTTCTGGTAAGCAATGAAACAAAATGTATGAACCAATAATGACAAAACTACCCATTTCAGAAAATTTCAACCATAAAAGGCCACTCAAACTTCTGTCATTACAATCCACCAATATCAGTAAATATACAAAATCTCTGCAGACGTAAGTCATCTAAATAATTCCACATTAAAGGGATTTATAACTAATGAACAGGTCGCTGCTAGGAAACAACTTTATATTTCATTGTTTCACCTACAAATAAAGTGCCTGTTGCCCTTGAAGAGTAAATTGCCTATGTTACATTAACAAATGATAAGCTAGTAATACTGCAATAGGGAATGGATGGCAAACCGATGACAGGTTCATAGTTACTAGGTAAGTCCTCCAAAGGAGGGCATTCACAGGACTGCAGCATCCACTCCCTTTAAAGTATAACACAGTTACAGTATCAGCGATCCATCTACATTCTCTGGGAGTAGAACCTATAGCCTTCTGCATCAAAAGTAAGGCTACTACCTGTTGTGCTACTAACAATGCAAACAGACTTGGAATAAGCAGCACTAAACTTCTGTTCCGCTGAAGCTCTCAGCTCCTTAAAAAATGTTTTATTTAACGTTTGTCTACCAGGAAAGTCTGACATGGAACAAGCCAATTTTCAGCAGAGGCCCAGGGAGAAATGCATCAGATGCACGTCTTTGTAGCATGGGAGGAAACCCACATGAAGGACATACAGACTCTGCACAGAAAGCACCCCCAGCCAAGAATCAAACCAGAGAACCTCTTGCTGTGAGACAATACTACCACTGCACCATCCCCTTGACACAACTAAATATCTCAATCTGACAGCAGAAAGAATCTGGAAAAAGCCAAAATTAATTTTTTTTTGGGGGGGGGGGGCAAAGGCCCAAAAATCAGAGACACATTTTAAATATTACTTGTATAATCTTAGAAAGTTGCTGAAATAGTCTTTTGTGTTACCAATGTCTTTTCAAAAAAGATAGGAAGATTGAAACTTAAAGGGCTATTATTATTTAGTGAATTCCGTTATCACTGATTTGCCACAAAACCACAACTTTTAAGAGGAACAGACCAATGTATGTGAAAACATAGAGCTATGGACTCTGAGGTGGTGTGGGTAGAGAATGCAGGCTGTTGTACCTAAGACTCAGGGTTTGAGCCTAGGCAATGCTAACCACTAGCTATAAGTAACTGGGGCATTTTACACATTTGCCACAAAACCACAAATTTTAAGAGGAACAGACCAATGTATGTTTAAATCTAGACAGTTGAGAGCTATGGACTCTGTGGTGGTGTGGGTAGAGAATGCAGGTTGTTGTGCAGGCTGTTGTACCTAAGGCTCAGGGTTTGAGCCGAGGCAATCCTACCTACCAGTTATAAGTAACTGGGGCATTTTACACACACACACACACACACACACACACACACACACACACACACACACACACACACACACACACACACACACACACACACACACACACACACACACACACACACACACTAAAGCAGCTCAAATGTAATGCCTTCAATAAATGTTACTGTTAAGTAAAGCAGCCATTAATCAGTAAATGCTTTCACACACACAGCTCTTCAGTATAGCAGCCATAAATTAGTTACCAGCTCAAAAAGTGCTGCTAAGTAAAGCAGCTCAAGTTTCTCCTGCCATTAATGTAATGTCTGCTGTGGTTTATCTAAAATCACTACAATAAGTTTATGTGCTTAAATGTTGACCAGTAAATTGGCTGGGGAGGTGCACACACACACACACACACACACACACACACACACACACACACACACACACACACACACACACACACACACACACACACACTACCAACTCAAAATGTTCTGTTAATAAAGCACCAGCTCAAATGTAATGCCTTCAGTAAATGCCTTCACACACGCAGCTCTTCAGTAAAGCAGCTGTTAATTAGTAAATATAATGCCAGCGCAAAATGATCTGTTAAGTAAAGCAGCAGCAGCTGGTAAATGTAATGCCTTCTGTTCACACACACACCTTCAGTTACCAGCTCAAAAAAGTTCTGTTTAAGTAAAACAGCCAGCAACTCAAATGTGATGCAGCCGTTAATCCGTAAATGTATATGCAGCTCTTCAGTAAAGCAGCCGTTAATAAGCAAATGTAATGCCAGTTCAAAACATTCTGTTAAGTCAACCAGCAGCTTGTAAACATAATGGCTTCTGTTCACACACACACCCCTTCAGTTACCAGTTCAAACAAGTTCTGTTAAGTAAAGCAGCCAGCAACTCAAATGTAATGCAGCCGTTAATCAGTAAATGAATGTACACGCAGCTCTTCAGTAAAGCAGCCATTAATTAGTAAATGTAATGCCTTCCATTCATACACACATACACACACACACACACACACACACACACACACACACACACACACACACACACCTAGCTTATTTACAGATCAGATCCGGCAGGCAGTAAATCTTTCCTGCTCCACTCTTCAATTAGCTCGCAAACACCAGCTCCACTCTGAATGCTCCTGCTCGTAAACGCACAACTTCACTCTGAAATCCTGCTTGCAAACACCAGCCGGGTGTTGACAGCTTCTGAATACTCCTTGCTGTTTCTGTTTGCAAACAGCTTCTGAATAATCCGTTCCCGCCGCTCGCAAACCAGACACACTCACTGACGTCATCATGACAGCTCCTGAAACATCCTTTCTGCTCGCAAACCAACGTCATGGCAGTTGGGAGGTGCGGAAAATGAAACTAATTGGGACAGAGTCTTCCAAAAAGTGGGGGGCTCCCCTCCCCCCTCGCTCTATGGTTCCGGCGCCCATGGGAGAGGGGAACCAAGTCTCTTAAACAGTCATTCTGACTTAACGGACTGTCCTTGCTTTTGGGAGTTTCCAGAATTCTTCTTGGAACTCCTTTACCATTTCTTCTTAAATGTCTGTTTACCTGTTTTTTTGTTGAGACTGTTTATTTTGATCCTTACCAAAACTGGTTAAGGCGTTAAGAGAATCCCTTAAAAAACTTGAAAATGGAGGGCTGAAAAATCTTAGAGATTCCCTGTATCATCTTACCCTTTTCATCGCACATTTTGATCACCTCTGCAGTAGAGGGGCCGAAGACTAAACTTCTATCCAAAGAAAATTTAAAATATAATTTTTAACATCAGCTGGGAGGTTCTGAGAATGCAGCCAAGCAAACCTCCTCAAAATAGTACCAGTGGCCAGAGCCCTTGAAGGAGTATCAACAGAGTCATACACACATTGTAAACAGTGACTTGAATAATAGAAGAAATTAAATTTAAAGCAGATTTTTTCCACAAAATAAGAAACTGCAGATAAAACATTCACCATACTTCCACAGTTAGTTAGAACAAACCCTAACTAAGCCTGACATTTCAAAATTCTGAAAATCAAAGTTGCAGAAGGATGCACTTTTTTCTCATACTTATCAAAAATCTTACCGTCCTTATCAGAGAGAATAGGACTGGAATTAACTAAGTGTTTAGCAACAGAAGGTTTGGGAAGGGTATATAAAAGCTTAAAAGACTGAGGAATTTTATAAAGCCTAGCTGCCTTTTTAGGGTCAGCTGGCTGACTGTCAGGAAAACTGCAGACAGTGACACCCCCCCCCCCACCACCACACACACACACACACACACACACACACACACACACACAGCTTGAAAAGCTGACAGAACTGGAGGAATGGGTGCAGGTTCTGAAAATTCCTTCTGTAACACCTCAATATTTTCTGAGGGACTGAGAAGCCTCAGTGTTCTCCCACTGAAAACAGTGGCACATTTAGAAATAGTCTCACAGAAAGAGAAGCCCCCACAAGAACAGTCGAAAATTGAGCTCTCCTCTGAGTCTGAATCACAAATATCGGGAGAAAACCCTGTATGTGTTCCTTCATCCTCCTGTCCAGATTCAGAATCTTAAATCTCTTCAGGAAAGGAGGTATCCCTCTTTTTTTAACAGAAACTAATTTACAAGAAGGATCAATAGCCTGAATTATACCCTAAGCCAGACCCAGTAAACTACTCCTGTCTACGTAAATTTGAAGACACATGCTTAGTTTTCTGCTTCTTTTTGGCAATTGGGACCAACATTGTTATTAGTGGCAGTAGCAGTTTCCTCTGGAATGGGCACAACATTCTGACTAAACATGGAAGCCTTCCTGTTCCCTCTTCCATTAACAACTAACGGGACACCAAAAGGGACATAGGATGTGACTAACCCCAGTCCACAGTGGCTGTAAGTGGTATAGCAGGGAGATCTGGGATAAAAGATGAGTGTCTAAGGTACAACTAATGGCCAGAGCACAGTCACCCACCTGCGGCTGAGGCAAACTGCTAGCCTGCTGTGTTGGCAAAGACTGTTTGCTTAAGTTTTTCTTTTTGTAGCTGGAAAAATGAGTGACCATGGCTCTGTAGTATGCTCTACATAGGCTGTCACTATCCTAAGGGGATGATAGAGTAAACAAAACATGTTGAGGGCAGATGCCACCTTTATAGCACACACATGAAGGTGTCTGAGTTAAAATCAACATCAGGCTAGATGACAGGAAATGGTGATCAGCTCTGAAACCTATGAACAGACATCAAACCTCAGCCTAAAACAGAGTTAAAGTTATGACTGCAACTGTGACTAAATTTGAACACTTTATGTTACAGTAAGTTGACTGACTGCGGTGGTGGTGCTGCGGTAGCACTGTCGCCTCACAGTAAGACGTTGTCCCGTTCGATTCTCAGCTAGAGCATCTTCTGTCTGGAGACATGCGTGAATGAACGTACCTTCGTTGAAGGTTGTGCATCAGGGCTGGCAACTCGGCACGTAAAAATCTACTGCCAATCATTAGCGGACCGGAGTTCCGCTGTGGCGACCCCTAAGCGGGAAAAGCCAAAAGACACAACAACATGTTACAGTAAGCTGGTTACATAGTGTATTTTTCACACTATGAACAGCTGGTAAGAAGGGAGCTACCAATTAAGGAGCAAGTCATCCACAGTAACTCAGTAATAGAAGTAGTGCAACCCTTGTTCCAGTAACAACATTGTCCAGGGTAGAAAGAAACTCCAGATAAAAAGAAAACAAAATATGAGACGAGTTACTAAAATAGCAAAAACTTGGGAATGTAATAGTAAAAAAGAAGAAACAGTAACAAAATGACCCCATGCATGTTCACAGTGAACGTCAGTTAACCAGACAATGCTCCTGAGCCCCCACCCCCCAGAAATAGGTACTTGTGTATTTTGGATTTACCTAGTTAACTAACAACTAAACTAAAACCTACCTAGCTCTGTGTTCAGCAGCAAGAAACGTAAATGAATCATTAGGTGGCAAAGTAATGACTCAGGGAGAGGGAGACTGGTGAATGCAGAACCCAAATGAGAAAGAATATGATTCATGACAAAGGGGAGGGATAAGATAGATTGAAGGGCAAAAAAGGGAAGGAATCAGAGCTGAAAAGACTTAGAAGTGGAAGATATGCGGAAGTTAAAGACTTAGAATTGGGAGATTATGTGGGAATTAAAGATTCAGAATCAGGAGACTATGCAGGAGTTGAAAATAGTGGCTACCTGAGCACCATACAAACTAGAGCTCAACTACTGTGAAAACTAAGTAACTATTTAAAAGGCCAGTAAAATGTACACATTTAGAGGAAATTGAGTTACTGGCTTGCAGACACAATGCCTGGCTGCCAGCAAAGAAAGAAACTGGGAAATATAAGAAAAAGTCAACCAGAAAATGAGAAGAAAATAATATGGATAAGAATAATTTTACAGGAGATTAGCAAGAAGCAGAACTTGCTTCCAATAGCAGTGCAAGCGAGGTCTTCTAGTAAACTAGAAGAGAAAATAGCCCAGATGTGCCTTGTAGAGTTTAAATTTAAGTGGGACTTTGGAAGACTACATAAAATAAATAAAAAATTGGTTGGAAAAAAATAGAAGCATTAAATAACCAGTCCGATGAACTATCAAGATGGAAGTCGTCATAAATGGAAATGAGGAAGAAAATGACAGAGACTGGGATCCTGAAAAAAAGGTTTAAAAAGTAGTAGATACAGAAGACAGAACATACAGAGCAACCCTGAAGTTCTCTGCAATACCCAGAGAAGTTGGACAGAGTGGAGTGCATTAACTATATGAAGGTACAAATAAGTAAATGGACTGGTGTTCCACAGGAGGATTTGTAAGTTGAGAGGGTGCATCACATCTACTCTCCAAATTCAGCCTCCAGAAAACAGCCAAGATTTACATTGGTGAAAATGCAGTCATACCAAAAGAATGAGAAGTTTTTTATCAAAACTACAGCATAACGGAAAGGTGCTGACTACTGGTGATGCTAAGGTGTTTGAAGAAAAGTATTACTTGCTTTATATTAGACAAAAGAAGAATAAGTCTGTTTCAGTTACAGGATCATAGGAGGTTACTAGGCTATTGGCCCTGGGGCCCTTACAAGCCTAGCCAAGAGTTTATCCCCAAAAAAGAAACCTCAGTCAGCACCTGTCGCCCCTGTCAATAAGGGACAAAGGTGGAATCCCTGGGACAAATTTGTGATTTCCCATCCATTCATCAAGGTTGTGCCTGAAGAGGGTCAGTGAGATACTCTGACATGTATGGGAAGTCTATTCCAGAGTCGGGGCAGCCTCTGGGAGACAAACGTGTCTCTCCAGCAGGTTTTGTTGATGTTGCATATTAGATTTAGGCTTATCAAATGGGTAATGCATGAGGAGTTAGACTTACTAATATGGAGCATCTGTAGTAGGGCAGGGTCCGATATTGCCTTGTAGGTGAGAGACAGATCACCTCTGAGCAATCTTTCGATACCGAGTAAAGTGATAGTGATTTGAGCCTGTCCACATAACACAGGTGTTGGAGGCCATGGATTCTCTTTGTGAGGTATTTCTGTGGACTTTTCAGTTGGTGCAGGTGTTTGAAGAGGTATATACCAAACTGGGCATTACACTGAATTATAGGTCTAAGAAGGGAGGAGTACAGAGAGGTAATAACCTCCTTTTTTCTGGATGTAATCCCTTTATATATGAGATGAACCAGGTAAAAGACTTTTCTGACCACTGCCAGCACATGATGGTCGAATGTGAGATTGTTGTCAACCTGAATACCCAGGTCTCTCACCACAGGTTGTGTGCTTAGTGGGTTGCTGTTGATGTGGTAATCAGTAGGGACCGTGTTTTTGCCGAATGGTATGATAATACTTTTTTGCATTTAACTTAAGGCCATGACTTTGGCACCAGTTATTTGTAGCTGTGAGACCCTCTTCCAGTATGTTAATGTCATTTGGGGAGTCAGTGATGGCACCCAACTTACAGTCATCCACAAACTTGGTCAGCCACAGGCCCTTGGTCTTTGCCTGGACCTCTGAGAAGTAGATGGCAAACAGTAGGAGTCCCAGGAGGGTCTATGTTAAATGAAGGAACAATCCATGTTGAGTACAACATACTCGAAACATTATGATCATAAGTTCAAAACCTCGAACCTGTAAAAGCCCAAAACAAACAAAATCGAAAGATTTTGTTTGTCCCACACTTCCCCTACACTAACATATAAAACACACACATACAACCAAAGCATACAAATCTCTACACACTCACATCATTCAAACACTAACACCCCTACACAAACACACCTACTTTTAAAATAAAGTGGGGGACTTTGCCCCCCCACCCCCCTAACTAAATATACTAACTCTGAGATCGCTGTACATTGGGGAAAAGGGCAATTTCCTGGTAATTGCAACAAGCGATTACCGGGAAATTGCCCTTTCCCCAATATACAGCGATCTCGGAGTTGGTATATTAAACTAAGCAGCCTGTGACGTAGCCATTCCAAATAGTGTAGTGTGTCTACATCACACACTACACTGACTGGGATGGCTGACCAAAACATTTCGGAACTCCAAATTTTGGCATTTGGAGTGTCCGATTAAATGAATGAGCGATCAAAGGTTGTCGAGCATGTTGTACTCCACATTTTGATCGTTCGTTCATTTAACATAGACCCTCCCAGGACAGATGCCTGGGGAATACCACTAGTGACAGGTCTGCTGTTGGAGGTGGTGGTGCCTATTTTGACCGTGTGGGCCCTATCTGTGAGACAGTTGGCCACCCATCTGACTAGACAGGGATTAACACCAAGTTGTGTTAGCTTTTCAACAAAGCCTGAGTGGGGAATTGCGTCAAAGGCCTTGGCCAGGTCAAGGTAAGCTGTATGTACTGACTTTCCCTCATCCAGGGCCTTGGTGACAGTCTCAAAGAAGTCAACTAGGTTCAGTAGGCTAGATCTGCCCCTGATGAATCCGAACTGGGTGGGGTCGAGTGTTTGGAGATTGCCTATGTCCTTGTTTATAAGAGATCCATAATAATACGATCCATGGCTTTACAGATCAGACTTGTCAAGTTAATGGGGCGATAGTTTCCCAGGTCAGTAGTGGCACCACCTTTGTGCAAGGGGATGACAATGGCAGTTCTCCACTCTGCTGAATGAAGCCTGTGGTTGAATAGGGTTACTCAGTGGCAAAGCTAGTTCTTGCTGGAGATGGTGCAGAATACAGCCTGGGATATTATCAGGTCCCATGGAAACTGCGTTCTTTGCCTTGGATAGGGCCTTTGACACTTGATCTACAGAGATGTGAGGGTGTGGGACAAATATCAGGGATGTCGACTGGGCCTTTGGGGGGGTGATAAGGGGGTGAAGTTTGCGCTGAAGCTATCAGGTACTAGGTTGGCTAAGTCAGCAGGATCAGTGTAAGTGGTACCATTAAGTACTAATTTGAAACAAACTTGGGCTTTGCCATGGTGGTTTTAGCATAACTGAAGAAGGACTTGTGGTTACCCTTTGTTTCGGAGGCTAGTTTCAACTCATAACTGGCTTTGGAGTTCTGATCTCAGCAGGGAAGAACTAAGGGAGTGGTGCTGTGGTCACCCATGTTGGTGAGAACCAAGTCCAATATGTTAGCTCCCCTTGTGGGGGATGAGACTAGCTGGTCTAGTGCATTAGAGTTGATGAAGTCAATGAATCGTTGGGTGAGTGCATTAGTGCAGGAATAGTTCACCCGGTCTATGGTGGGGTAGTTGAAGTCACCAAGGATCAGAGTGTTAGGGGGTACCTTGATGGAGTCAAGTAGGTCCAGGTAGGAGGAGTGGGCATCCTGAGACATGGAGGGGGGTCTATAGCTGGCTATAACTTGCATGGGTGGCTTGCCAACTGTCAGTTGCACCTGGAGTAGTTCCGGTGCATCATGCTGGTAAACCAGTCTGGAGGTGTGCCTGTCTTTAATGAAGATAGAGACTCCACCGCCCTTAGTCTTTGGAACCTCATTTTGGGGTCAGAAAATGTGGAATGAGGTATAGCCTGGTAAGAAAGGGTTGCTCTCCGCAGCATTGAACCAAGTTTCCGTGACTGCACAGACATCAGCATCTTCCAGTGTGAGGACAGCCTCCAGTGAGTGCATTTTCAGATTAAGGCTCTTAGCATTGAGCAGCATGACCTTCAATTTGCTTTTTGACAGATCTTTCATGCTGGAAGGCTTGTCTTTGGGACATGGCTTAAAAAAGGTGCAATGGGGAGGCAAGAGCCTTGGCCAAGATCTGGAACCCCAGGGGTGGCAGGTGGAGGCCATCTCTGGGAAAGCAACGAGGCCTGTCAACCATGTCATCATCCCAGGCAGAGAGATACTGGATCCCCTTGGAAAGACACCAGAAACTAAGCCAATTGTTGAAATCAATCATTTTTTGTTGGTATTGTGGCATCATTCTTGGTGAAGGTAGGATGCTGCTCAGAGCTAGGGTCACACCTGCCTGGAGCACATATTCTGAGAGCTCAAATCATGTCCCTCTTCATATAGTCCAGGGAGGTACGTCTCAAGTCATTCACACCAACATAGACAATGACAATACCTGATGTGGAGAGACATAAGTGAGTGCGTGATGTGGCAGATTCTAGTGCCTGACAAACAGCTGACAAAAACCTTCTCCTTGTTGAGCCTGGTAAGGGGGGGCATCAGTGTGTCTCACTATTGAGTCATCGATGATGAGTATGTTTGGTTTATTGTTATGCCTTATGGGCTGCGTTGGTTTGTTTATGCCTACTGGGCTGTGTTTGTGAGACACTAGTGTGTTGACTACTTTGTGCAATGTAATTGGCATTGTGTGTGGAGTGTTTGTGAGCGAGTTTCAGGAGTCTCTGTTATTTAGGTAAGTTTTTGTTGAGGACCCCTGCATAGGTGGGTGTGTGGCTCCGTGGTATGGTGCTTGTACTGGCAATCTCCTCTTTGTCAGGAGTACTGACTGTGGTGTGAGAGAGCATGGATTCCAGCTTACTGATGTAGATGCATCTCTCACAAGTAGAAGAATTATGTGCTAGGAGAACGGGACTGTCTTTGAACATGAGACAGTTGCTACACTGTCGCAGTATGCCCATGTCGACCAGACTGCAGGGAAAACTGATGGGAATTGTCCAGACATACTGCTCTGAATACTTGGTGGATTTAGGGAGAGCAGGGTTTGATGAGGATTTGTCCACAAAAACCCTAAATGTAAAAGGTCGTTAATGGTTATTGTGAAGCTGAGGAATGATTTAAATTGCTATACCCAGCAGTTTTCAGGATATTTTTCAGGTGGTCAAAAACAAATGGATGCAGATCAGGTAAGAGGATATAAAAATGCTCATCCCACAGAACTCCATTCATCAGTGTAAAAGAGACTCTGTTTCTCCAATTACAAGTATAGGGATGCAAGAGGAAGCTGTGGCAGTGAAGGTCTTTCCCTTGTTTCACATGAAAATGCCTGAATGGCAGAGAAAAGCCCAGACTCTGACCAGAATAATTATGAAAAGCTTGGACTCGAATCAGTTACCTGTATTGGGAAAAGGCAAAGAACAACAAGCCAGGAGAAGCTGGCTTTTTGAACCAGAAGATTGTGTGGTGAGAAGGTGTGGACTGTAGAAAAGACAAATAATCAACCGAACTTGGTTAATAATAGAACTGTGGAGAATTATACCTGTTGTGTGTTTATTTGGGGAGATTATAATAAATCAATCCCATTATGTTAAGGTTGCCCATGAAGGGAATAAATGGAGAAAAGAAATAACTACTAAGTAAAATAATTTTTGATTTCTAAATATATTTTCTGTCAAATTCTTTAATATCATTGGAAAATGCGGTATAACAACAGAAAGTATGTTTCTAAATGTAAAAAAAGACAAACATAGTAATGCATAGTGAGTAGGTTGAAATAAATGTTTCTAAGTGTCAACTGCCTCAAATATTAATAGGAGATTTCTAGCTGCTGGGGCTGAACTAAGAGAATGCATGATATTCTTTGCATAATTATAAAAGCTAATCAAAACAATTTCTTTTTATGGGTACATGATAATATCTCGACAGATGTAAATATTGATAGTCATAATCCAGAACCCTAAATGTCAACATCGGAAATGTTGCCTTATAAGGAGAAATGGCAAATCTGTACTGTGTGACTACAGCACAGCAGGGACTGGGGAATTGGCCTTTTCCCTACTTTAGTGCAATTTTGGAGTTAGTATACATATAATTAGCAGTGGATGTGGGGGGCAAGGGGGCTTGCCCCCTCCAAAAACATCTGATTTTTTATTTTTTTAATGTGAAGTTCTGACTGACAGTGTCATGATGCTTAACATTCAGGAGGTCAATCTCAAGACATGAACCCTCTTTTTATATGCATATGGTTAGAAAAATAGACTAAATAATGTGGAGTAAATCAAGGGTACTGTTTTTCTTAATCTCTTGAGGTTAAACAGGTTAAAAATGAAAGAAACCATGAATAATACAAGATAACTGTGAAAGCTCCATATAAGATTTCTTATAAAGAGATGTCCTAGTTGGGAGACATCAGAGCCAGATGTAGACGCATATCTTAATGGTAAATGACAAGAGCTAAACTGAAGTACTTGAGATAAGGAAGACAGCAATTAAGAAATGTACAAATATCGCAATCCATGACCTCTTTAATAGCTTTGTTAGAGAGATGCACTTAAATCTTAGAAGGGCAATGAACATTATTTTTTTAAACACCTTTACTAAATTATTACCTAAGAAAATAAAACATATTAATGCTTTTTTCATGCACTATATATTACATTTATATTTCTTTATAGCAGCTGTAATTCACTCTACCATTACATAAATTGCTTCAATGCTCAGTTCCTGCCTTCTCTTAAACCTCACTGCTCTGACTGAACATTATTCTGCATTTCTTGTTCCCAAAATTTCATTTATTTCTATATAATTTGCTCCTTCCCTTTTCTAAAGATCCAACTTCCAGCTCTTTTATCTCTTTAAAAATATTCATACTACAATTATAGGTGGTTTAGATTTTGGTTTATATTTAACAGTATTAAACTTAATAAGGTCTTACTATGTCTAGGCAATTGAGATCCTGTGTCACAGCTTAAAAGAAATATTTCTTTAGTATAACCATTTGCTCCCACAATATTTTTGACAGTACTCTGCAGGGAACTTTTAAAATCTGCCAGTGTATTATACTCCCCAAAAAACATGTTCCAGTTACCTCCTTCTTTCCCATCAAACCTATAACATTTACTGTCTACCTGAAAAAAAATTTGAAGTCTGCTTGAGTTATAAAATACCTATGCAGGCACTTTCAACCAAAAATTCTAAACCTGATGGATTTTGGTGCATACCTGGGAGCCATAAATATGTCCTTCCATTGTGCCTTTACAAATTGATTTTCCAGTTTCTATTATCTATCTTTTATAACCTCCTCTTATTGATTCTTATAGTTATTATGCAATATTTTATATGACTTACTATTCACCCCTTTCTTAATAGCTTCTGTTCTAGATTCAGCTAAAAACTCAACCAGATATGGTCTTTCACAAATAACTCATCTATCCCTTTCTCTTTGCCTATACTTATGTCAGTCCCTGGTAGGGAAGGTAATCTCTAATCTGCAGACTAAAATCTGCTTGGCTTCATTTCACTCTGTTACCTTTCTCTCCCAAATGATTTGCTCCCACTGCCTTGGTTCCTTTGCTAGTTTTTCTGAGTAAATTCTAGACCCATTTCCTTATTTGTAGTCATCCCTTTCAGCAAAATTTTATTTTCCATTCCTTTGCTGACTTAGTTCTTAGAAAACGTTTTGCAGTTTTATGAATATAATATTCTGTATGGTTACTGTTATTCTTCTTATGGATCTTCATCCAAAATCCTACTCTATCCTTATTTCTTGACCTTGCTCCTTGCTTCATCATACCTTTCCACTTTGATTCATAACCTTCTGCTTGTGTAATGTACATGAGCCTTAAATACATAGCTCTAAAACCTCCACAGAAATCAGGTAATCCTAAACCATCTTGTTCTACTAGGAGGATCAGCTTATCCAAATTAACACCCACCCTCTTCCCCTCCCAAATAAATATTAATTTTTGTCTACAACTTCTCCACTGGATGATAAAAATATGCCTGAACTGTATATAAAAAAGCATTTTCACTGCTTGTATTTTACTATCCATATACATGTAGGCTCCTATTCCAACATAAATCCTAGCATAATTACTCTACAAGCAATACTCCTCAAGAAAGTAAAACTCTTACTTATAACTAACAAGTCCAACAAACTTCCCCCATTAATTTCCAAATCTATACCCAAAAAGAAGATATTTCCCAGTACTTATGCATACATCCATTCTAAAATACTCCAATATGGCAACATTCATCCTAATCCTGGACCCAACACTCCTTCCCCAAATTGCCCTAATATCTACAAATCTCTTAAGCTAACTACCTTAAACCTTCAAAGTGTCAAAAACAAAATCCCAGAATTCCATGCTTGGATAGCCCACAATAAGCCAGACATAATAGCCGCCACAGAAACATGGTTAAAACCAGGGATGTCGAGAAGCATACTGACTGTACGCATTTCAGTACAGTTTATCTGGAGTGGGGGTAGAATCTGGCTGGCTGTAGGACCCATGATTAGCTACAAACCAATGGCTGTTGATTGGTCCTGCTTTAGTTGCGAGAGAGATTGTGAGAATGCAAGAGTAGACAGCCAACATTAATAGGGAGTACATAGGTATAGTCAGTCTAATCTTAAGTTCCAACCTCCATGGACTGACCTGGCTCATCCTGTGTTGCTGCTGAGATTTGTACCTGTACCTGAACCTGAAATCCCTGACTGTATCGTGTAAGTAAGTCTTAAAAAAAAAAAAAAAAAAAATGCTACCAGTTGCTTATTGTAACACTGACACAGTATAATATTGAAGAAAGTGAACTAGTAGCAATTTTGCTGATTTTCGAAACTTAATCGGAAGAGCATTGTTTTTTTTTGGGAGGGGGGTTCAAGTGCTTAAGGTGCGTACCACTCGCGGGCCACATGCTAGTAGCTTTTATTCATCTTTTCCTTTTTTCAAACAGCTTTCTTTTTTTTTTTAATCACATTTAAGTGCCCCATGGACGTAATCTTCTGAGTGTGACTGGCAGTTGCAGACCTGCAAGACACGCACATCTCTCTCAACTGCCCGTCCAGTATCCGGTATTGGTGGTAAAAAAAGTACTGTTTTCCAATCCAATGTAGAAATTAATTTTAAGCAGCAGTGGCGTGTGCATTTAAAATCTGTAAACCCATCAACAAACTGAACGAAACACAATTACGCAAACAAAACCAGCCACCATTGAGAAAAACACTAAAAATATGGTAACAACTTCTTACTGTCTTTATAATTTCTTTATTAAAGAATGATGAAGCGCTTACCATATTTTTGATGTTCTTTTCACAGTGACTGGTTTTGCAGTTACTGTTGCCATAGTGAGTTCTTTGTTTGTTGTGTTTTGTTTTTTTTTTACTACTTAAAATAGTACTGCCTAGAAAATCCAACATGGCTGACATATCTTTTAAGAATGTGTTCTCTAATCTCTTGTAATAGGCAACAACACTGGATGCACTGAGACAGGCATGTTTGCTTGTACACTTTTCCTTCTTGATACAGTCTTCATCTTCTTTTGCTAATGATTTGTTATTTGATAGTACTTTGCTAATTATTTATTTGAGAGCAGTTTGTCTAGATATGATGCCATTTTTGACAAAATAGAACAGATGGTCAAAAATAATTTAGCATGTATGCATAAGAAATTAGAAACATATGAACTTGATTACAAGTGCTTATCATTCCCCACTTCACAGCTTGGGATTACCACAGGATATAGGGTATCATAACAACACTAAGGGGGTAACTTTTGAAAGGAATAGGGAAGGTAGTGATTTTGGTCGAAATAACAATTTCATGCATAATACGTCTCACACATATATGGAGGACATTGAGGTTTTTGAACAAGAATTCCTCCCACTGCGTAGATCAGAAAGGTTGTGCAATAAAAGCAGACAGCAGGATTGTTTTAGATGCACTGAGACAGTCATGTTTGCTTGTACACTTTTCCTTCTTTCTACAGTCTTCATCGTCTTTTGCTTCTTGGAATGTAACCCTTTGGTTACATTTAACCATGCACTGTATCAATATCTTGTTTTTAAATCATTGCTTCCCTGTTATTACTGCCACTGGGCAAGTGAACTAAAAATGTAAGACTATCTTATCACAATGTGTTTTTCGGCATGTCAGTCTTCCAGTGACTGAATAAAATGTATTCTATCTTTTACATCCTTAGGTGTTTAAAAATTTTGCCTAGTTAATCTACAGAAGTGCTGAGTTTAGTGAACATTAATATGAAGCAGTTAAAGGGAACCTTGGCGGAAATGATTCATTTTGATGTAATTTTGTGGTTACTGTGCATACAAACATATTGCTGAAGATGTCATTGGGGGAAATGCTTCATTTTTGTGCTTGTGTACCTTGGGGGAAATTATTCCTTTTGATGTCATTTGGTGCTTGTGCATACATGGACAAAGCTGACTGGGTCATTGGAGAAAATGTTTCATTTTAGTGCTTGTACATACATAAAGTACTGAAGTTGTCGTCGGGGAAAATGTTTAATTTTTGTGCTTGTGTACATGGAAAGGTAACTAAGGGAACCTTGGGGGAAATGATTCCTTTTGATGTCATTTGGTGCTTGTGCATACATGGACAAACCTTACTGGGTCATTGGAGAAAATGTTTCATTTTAGTGCTTGTACATACATAGACAAAGTACTGAAGGAGTTGTTGGGGGAAAATGTTTAATTTTTGTGCTTGTGCATACATGGACAAAGTACGCAAGGAATCCTTGTGGGGAATTTGTGGTTACTAGGCATACAGACAGCTAAAGTCACTGGGGAAATTTGTTTTATTTTTGGTGCTTGTGCATACATAAAAAAGTAATTATGGGGAAACTTGGGGGGAATGATTCATTTTGATGTAATTTGGTGGTGCTTGTGCATACATGAACAAACCTGACTGAAGGAGTCATTGGAGAAATGTTTCATTTTAGTGCTTGTGCATACATAGACAAAGTACTGAAGAAGTGATTGGGGAAAATGTTTTAATGTTAAGTTGTCAATCTCGCCTTCATTCTTGCTGGATGGGTTCAGAGCCGACCTTCGGCTCCGACTCAGCCTATACTAAAGCTCGAGAGCTATTTATACCGGCTCGAGGCTACCCTATATAACACAATGCTAGGCGGTAACTACCCAGATCTCGTTTGCCGCTTACAGCTGCGAGGTATATTTATTACTGGCTCTTCAGGTTAGAAGTTTTAATTCTAAAATTTTCTATCTTTTATACAGGGTTTTTTCTTAGTTTTAGTTAGCGACCATCCCATTAGCTTCCCTTCATAGCTAATCCCCCTTCCGGTCCCTTTTTAATCCCTTTTTAATTCCCTTTAGTTATAAGGTTAGGCCTTTGGGCCTATTCTGCTTAACTTGTCAGTTTAATTTTTTGTGTGACTGACTTTACTGTTTAAAAGGGTTGTGTGTGTGTGTGTGTGTGTGTGTGTGTGTGTGTGTGTGTGTGTGTGTGTGTGTGTGTGTGTGTGTGTAATTTTTGGTACTTAGGATGTCAAAAGACACCAGGGTCTCAGGCTTCAAGAAGTGTGACTCGTGCTGTCAGAAAATGTCGCTGACAGACGGTCACACTTCTTGTGTTTATTGCCTGGGCCCTCTGCACCTGCAGGACTCTTGTTCAGTCTGTCATGCGTTCAGCCCAAGAGTCCTGCAGAAATGCAGAAACAAGTTAATTTTGAGGGGCTTGTTAAAGCCTGAAGGTTCCCTGACCAAGTCTTCGTCAGGGAAGCCTTCGAAGCCATCTAAGCCGTCAGCTCCGAGCTCAGAGCCTTCGACTTGTGGTACAAAAACTGCTGTCACATCGGCTCCGGCTGGAGCCGATGTTTCTAAGACACAGTCTTCATCATCGGCTCCGGCTGGAGTCGACGTTTCTCAAATTCAGGCTTCTACATCGGCTCGAACCGGAGCCGATGATTCCAGGACTCAGTCGGTGCCGATAATGGTGTCAGCGCCATCTGTTAGCCGTAAGAAGTCCAGATCTCTATCCTTGGAGTCTGTTCACTCGGCTCCGAGGTCTCCCTTACTCTTGGAGTGGAGTCATCGAACCCATTCCTCCAGGTCTTCCAGGCTCTTGGACCACGACCTCGAGAGGGTGGTTAGTAGACTTCTTAAGTCTCAGGCACTAGCCCAAATGCTTCATAGCCCTTCTCAACAGACAGTGGCTATCCCCACCCCATCTTTGATTCCTCCTCCGACTCTTCCTCTGAGTTCGGAGCCGGAGCTTGTGGGAGCCATGGCCGTTGACACATCGGAGCCGATACCTCACCTTTCGGCTCTGTCGTCAGCTCCGGTCTCTTCCATGGTCCCATCCATGGATGGATCCGGGCACATGGACTTCCTCGTCGGCTCTGAGGGGCCGAGTGGCATTAGACCCTTGTCCGACCCCATTCTCCCTCTCGGAGCTTCGGCGCTGGTAAGTTCGGCCCAGACATCGGCTTCAGAGCCGTCCCTCTCGGTGCTGGGAGGGGTCCTTATCTCTTCAGAGTGGGGACGTTCTACCCTGCCTGATAGGGGTGCCTTCGAAGTCAGGAGGAGCGTGCTGGCCCCTGTGCCTGCTCCATGGTCGGCTCCCTCAGCTCCTCCCTCTGTAGTGCCTGCTGCGGTCTCTACCCACCCACTCATTCCTGACCGTAGAGATCCAATGTCTCAGGTTTCCCCATTGGGAATATCCTCCTCTTCTGAGGTTTCCCCTGATCCGTCAGGGGAACCCCCTCAGAAGAGGAAATGTAAGAGGAAGCATGTGGACTCCCCTGAGTCCATTACATTGGATACCGACTTGGATGAGTCGGAAGGGTCCCCACGGTCCCCCTCTAAGGATGTCTCCTTTTCAGACATCCTTGAAATCCTGAAGCAGAGGGGGAACTGGTCTACCATTAATCCTTCCGAGGATGAGTCGGTTTACCTAGAGGCTTTTGGCTCTCGCCCTTCCACCTCCTGGATGTCTCCGCCCTTTGACCCCCTCATGGAAGTGGTGGCGCGGAAGGCGTGGACGGCCCCTGAATAGATGGAACCTACCCCACGGAGGCCTTCCAAATTTATAACAGCCCCTTCAGACAAACAGTTTTTAGCCAAGGGTGTCCTGGTTGACGCTATGGTAGTGGCTGCAGCCACTAAGAAGGAACTGGCTGATCCTTCAGTACCTGTCCATCCTCCTAACAAGGAGTCTAGGACTATGGATAGGTACAGCAAGTGGATGCTTTCTTCAGCGACCTTTGTCATGCATTCGCTGAATTATCTGTGCCACTTCACCCGCCTTCAAAGAGACATGCTCAAAGAAGTGGGTGAGGTCTTTCAGGATCCAACAGCTGTGGGGTCTCAAGACAAAATAAATTTCCAGCTGGCAACCCTGAATTCCATTGTCAACTCCTCCATGCGGCTTATTTCCTATGCGGCCAATGGGGCGAGTAGGGCTGCAGGCACAGGCGTTGCCTTAAGGCGTCACACCTGGATGCGGCTTTGTAACTTTGCAGACCCCTTTAAGGCGTCCTTCACTAACTCCCCCTTTGACGGTTAAGCTTTGTTTGGACCTCAGGTGAAAGATACTTTGACCCAATGTGAGCAAGAAGGCAAGACTCTCTCTGCTGTGGGAGTCCATTTTTCCACCCCGTCTAGACCATACCCTAAGGATCAGAAGGGTGGGAAGATGTGGTTCCATAAACCACAAGAGGTCACGCCTGATGTGAGAGGTCAGTTCCCCTGTAGAGGCGGGGAGGGGACAATAACAGACGCCGCCCTAGGGGCAGAGGAGGTCTGCAAAATCAGGGTAGCAGAGTGTCTCTTTCTGACAAACCCTTCCAGCATCCCTGAGAAGCTGCCCGACTGTCCGCCTTCGGAGGCAGTCGGGGGAAGGTTATCACTGTAACCAGAAGCCTGGCTTTCACTCACCCAAGACAAATGGGTACAGTCGATCATATCTGAGGGTTACAAAATTCCCTTTATCCACAGCCCAACTCAGCCAAAAGGACCCCTTCCAGACGTTCCACCCAGTCTAAGGGAACAAGCAGTACTAGCAATACCAAAACTGCTAACAAAAACAGCCATCCAGCCAATCCCAGCAGATCAACAAGGATCCGGAATCTACTCCAAGTTCTTTTTGGTACCAAAAAAGACAGGGGACTGGAGACCCATATTGGATCTCAGCAGACTAAACAGGTCTGTAAGAAGAACGAAGTTCCGGATGGTCACGCTACAGTCCATTCTACCCTTTCTGGGTCAGGACGATTGGATGTGCTCAGTAGACCTTCAGGATGCGTACTACCACATCAAGATGCACAGGCGCTCCAGGTGGTTTCTCCGCTTCCGGCTGGGAACCAGTCATTATCAGTTCAGAGCCCTGCCCTTTGGTCTCACTACAGCCCCCCAAGTGTTCACCAAATGAATGGCAGCGGTTATGGCTCATCTGAGGCGTCAAGGATTCCAGGTGTTTCCATATCTAGACGACTGGCTCCTCACTGCCACCACCAGGTGTCAACTTCTCCTCTCCAGACATTACACCATTCATACTTGCAAAGGGCTAGGTATCTCCATAAATTTCAAAAAGTCTGCCTTGTCGCCTTGTCAGTCTATTACCTTCATAGGCACCACCTTGGACACGGTCTGGCTTTCCGCAAAACTAACCGAACAAAGAGTTCTAGGTATTCGCAGGCATGTTCACATCCTTCTTCAGAACAACAAAATCCAAGCCAGGTTTGTCCTGAAGGTATTAGGTCTCATGGTGGCAGCCATTACTCTACTTCCCCTAGCTCACTTTCATATGCGGATCCTTCAATGGATGCTTTTTTCCCAGTGGTCCTTTCAGCAACTTCCAATGTCACACAGCATTTTAATAACCCTGTCTTGCAAGAAACACCTTTCTTGGTGGATGGTCTCCCCTCAAGTCCTTCAGGGCAGACCATTTGTTCCTTCTCCACCGGTCACCACGGTGACAACAGATGCCTCCCTGATCGGGTGGGGGGGCATTTTCAGGGCAGGACGGTCCAGGGCACATGGCAACCTTTCGAGTGCCACCTGCACATAAATGTCTTGGAGATGAGAGCAGTACTTTTAGCGTTGCAAGCCCTTCAGGACTCTCTTCCCATCGGGACTATTGCAGTTCAGACGGACAATATGTCCGTAGTGTGGTACATCAACAAGCAAGGTGGAACCAAGTCCTATCCCTTGTGTCGAGAGGCTCTCAGACTTTGGCAGTGGGTGATCTCCTCTCAGCGGTTTCTGATAGCAATGCACATCCCCGGGAAGTCCAACATCATAGCGGACAGGTTGAGCAGAGCCATTCTCATGCCACACGAGTGGTCTCTCAAACAAACAGTAGTGGAAGAAATTTTTCAGAGATGGGGTTGACCTTGCTGCAACCTTTTTGCAACACCTCAAAACAGCAAGTGCCAAGACTTCTTCACTCTCTTCCCGGCCACCCCCCCCCCCCAGAGACACTCTAGTCCACGATTGGCCCCCGGGGACTTCTGTATGCCTTTCCCCCCTTTACATTAATCACTCAATTGATTCAGAAAGCTACCGCCGTGAGAGCCACCATGATCCTCATTGCTCCTTAATGGTCTTGTCAGATATGGTTTCCATTCCTGCATCGTTACCTCTTGGGGCAGCCCTGGCATCTGGCCCCTGTGCTAGATCTCTTGACCCATTAGTCAGGACAGCTGCACCACCTCCCTCCGATCTCTCAACCTCACAGCTTGGTTGCTCCAGTTCCAACCCTAGCCAGGCTTCCCCTTATTTCCCATGTGTGACATACTTATAGCTTCCCTAAATTCATCCACCAGGAGGATTTACGCCAGCAGGTGGAAGTGTTTTTCCCTCTGGGCAAGAGCTAGAAATATAGATCCTTTTACTGCCCCTATCCAATCAATCCTAGACTTCCTAGCCAAATTGTTTCACTCAGGGTCTTCTTCTTCCACCATCAGAGTACAGTTAGCGGCTATTTCGAACTTTCATGCAGGCTTTTCGGACTCCAGCATCATGTCCCATAAGCTTTGTAAAACCTTTCTCAAAGGTATCTTTTTGCTTAAGCCCCCAATCAGAGACCCCCCACTGCAGTGGGACTTAAATTTCGTTCTAACCTCCTTGATTCTTTCCCCCTTTGAACCTGTGGCTTCCTGCTCCCAGAAATTGCTGTCTTGGAAAACTCTCTTTCTGGTCGCCATAACATCTGCGAGAAGAGTATCAGAACTTCAGGCCCTTTGCATTCGTCCACCTTATCTAGTTTTCCATAAAGACAGTGTCCCTCAGGACTAATCCATCCTTTTTACCCAAGGTTTCTTCTGAAGCGAACCTAAACCAGACTATCGATCTTCCAGTTTTCTTCCCCAACTACTCCAACAGAGCGGAGCAAAAACTGCATTTTCTGGACGTTTATTGTCAACTCCGTTACTATTTGGATAGAACCAGGCAAGCTAGGAAATCTGAGCAGCTCTTCCTTTCTTATGCAGCAGGCAAGAAAGGCCTTCCAGTTTCCAAAGTAACCCTTTCTAGATGGCTGGCATCTGTGATCACTTTCATCTATCAGTTCAGACGCCAAAAGTTACTGTCAAGGCCCAGGGCTCACTCAACCAGAGCATTAGCCACCTCAATAGCTTTTCAGGCTAGATTACCAATAGATTCCATTTGTGCGGCAGCCACTTGGGCCTCTCCTCATACCTTTATCTCTCATTACAAATTAGACATGGCCTCCAGAAGCCGGGCTAATTTTTGTTCCACCGTTCTCAAGAGTCTGTTCCGATGAGCCACCCAGGGTGAAGGTGCTAGGGACGCGGTCCCATCCAGCAAGAATGAAGGTGAGATTGACAACTTAACATTGAGAAGTTATGTACCTACCATAACGTTCCATGTTAGTTGTCTTCTTCTCGCCTTCTTTCTTGCGTCCCACCCCCCATCCCCCTAGCCTGGATAGACCTAAGGATCCTTGGGGATCTTCTTCTTGCCTCTGTTTGGCCCCTAGGCTATCCCTTCTGGTAGCAATAGGTCTAGGTGACTTTCAAGTGAGGTTTCCTCTCCTCCTTTTGTTGGAGAGCAAAACTGCTAGGGTTTCAGCTATCAAACGAGATCTGGGTAGTTACCGCCTAGCATTGTGGGATATTGGGTAGCCTCGAGCCGGTATAAATAGCTCTCGAGCTTTAGTACAGGCCGAGTCGGAGCTGAAGGTTGGCTCTGAACCCATCCAGCAAGAAAGAAGGCGAGAAGAAGACAACTAACATGGAACATTATGGTAGGTACATAACTTCTCAATTTTGTGCTTGTGTATACATGGACAAAGTTCACAAGGAATCCTTGTGGGGAATGATTAATTTTGTTGTAATTTTGTGGTTACTATGCATACAAAGACAGCTGAAGTCACTGGGGAAATTTGTTTTATTTTTGTGCTTGTGCATACATGGAAAAGTAATTAAGGGAACCTTGGGGGGATGATTCATTTTGATGTCATTTGGTGGTGCTTGTGCATACATGGACAAACGTGACTGAAGGTGACATTTGAGAAAATGTTTCATTTTAATGCTTGTGCATACATAAAGTACTGAAAAAGTCGTTGGGGAAAATGTTTTATTTTTGTGCTTGTGCATACATGGAAAAGTAATTAAGGGAACCTTGGGGGAAATTATTCATTTTTATGTCATTTGCTTTTGGTCATTAGGGGAACTGTTTCATTTTGGTGGTTGTGCATACATGGGGAAACTACTGAAGCAGTCTTTGGGGGGGATTTAACCCAACAGCATATTATAATTTTCATTTATTAGTTATTTCTTGAGTGTTTATAGTACTACTACATGGGTTTATAGATTTATGCTGAACCCTTTACTATTTGGAATCTATTTCTCTGAAGTCTAGGCAAAAGGAAAATGGCCGGTGGGAACATGGGTATAACATGGCTAGCCTGGTAAATGTCCTATGGCCACTAGCATAGTAACCTCCTATAAATCTGTGAACCCTTGATCCTATAATTTGTTTGGATATTAATTGCAGCTTGCCAATTCTTGGTTTGGGTGCCTTTCTGTAAGAATGCAGTGTGAGAAGAGAGTAGTGTATTATAATACGTTAGTAGTTATGCAAAGTTTTTCTGTGCTGTACACTTTTGTCTGTATTTTGTTGAACATTTCAGGGTTAGTGTTTATTTCCAAGGAATTCAATCCATCCAAGTTGAAAACTTATGGTAGAAGCCTTATTGTGCTTTTACCTAACTGGCCCGAGGGATTAACTGTATAAAAGTCTAGCTAATTCTAGTACTGCTAAATGGAGGTATCTAACTAGGCATGTATATTTTATAAATGTCTTTTCTTCATTCGAATTTCTGAGGGCATCTGATGAGTGTCTGTGACATTTATTTTATAAAGAAGATTTCTTGTATGAAATGGGTATCTGTAAACAAGGCTTTCAGGCATTCCATGGTCCAGTGATTAGTGCAGGCATTGATATGGTGGCCTGAAGTGCTGCCACCCTGAACTTTTAAAGAGAAGGAAGCAGAAATCCAAAAAGCACACACTAATAAAAAAATATTTGTGCAAGTAGATGCCTTCCTACTGATTGCATGTCATTTTAGTAGGTTTATTTTCAGCAGCAGTAGCCAGGTGGGAACGTATTTGTGAGGGTGGTGGTGTTGCAAATCACAGATGCAGTATGAAAACTGTTTTACATCAGAATTCATGTAAGTGCATGTTGATACTCTTGCCTCTACTTGAGAAAAGAACGAGACTTCCACGTTTGCGTCTGAGCATTTCCATGATTGCAACTGCACAGTTGCTTGTTTGCCCTTTCCCACGTTACTGACTTGCAGTTTGTTGCTTACCTTGTTCTGACACTTGGAACTTGTTGCTGAAAGCCAAGAATTTAAACAAGCTGTTCCACTTAAGCAATAAGTAGCTACACTCTTAAGCACTGTTAGCATACCTCTCAGCTCTTAGCAGAAGAAATCTGGACAAAGACCACAATAATGTGTGGATAAAGGCCCAAAAATAGGGACATATTTTAAATATTTATCTCATAAACTTAGAACATTGCTAGAATATCAGGATTTGTGTTTGCATACATTTTCTGAAATATATGAATTCTGAAATTCAGATGTATGCTATTTAGTGACTTCAGCCCTCTGATTTGCCAGAAATCCACAAATTGTTGGAGGAAAAAAACGAAAGTATGGAGGCGAAAATCTGGACATTCTGCAAAACTCAGTACAGTTGAGAAGTATAGACTCAGTGTGTGTTGTATATGAAAATAAAGCACCCCAATTTTAACAGATCTGCTTGTTCATCTGTAACTGTGCCAGCAATGAGATCACTGCTGTATCCACCTTGGAAGATGCTAGCTTCTGTGCAGTCACTGAGACATGGTTCACAGCAGCAGAGAGCACCCTGGCTGTGCAAGGGTCAATGCCTTCCTCACATTCAGACCTCAAAAAGAGCATCAAAGAACCAAAGGTGGAGGTGTATCCATCTTCATTAAAGCCAAATACAGCAGGAGACTAGTTAAACAGCGACTCTCTTGTACTACTCCAGTACATCAAGACTGTTTTTGGCTTCTTGAGAGTTAGATTTGTATATGCAAAGAATTTTTTTCCTTTTATTATACAGCCTATTTATATTAGGGTTTCACCATAGGAGTTTACATTTTGAATTTAGTGTTGCATTTATTTTTCAGGAACACAGCTGCTTTCATATGCATGGAATTTGACAGTATTCTGTAGTGTGGAAATTTGATACAGGCCTAGTAGACGGACCTCATCCTTAACCTCATGCCCTGTGCCCAGACACCAACTCTACTGCCGTGTGCACAGTAGATCACGTAACACTAGCTTATATGTGGCAATTTATTTCTTTAAAATTCCCTGTAATCACACCTAAGGATATGTTGAGAGATTTCCCTAACTTTTAAGGGCTATTTGCCTATGGGCTGCAGATCTATAGTCAGCAGCACTAGCAGTGCTAAAACAAGCCACTGCTGTCAGTGCAAGGGGAGGGAGTTTAGTCCTAGGGGAACCAAATTGGTTGACTATGCCGTCTTCTAGGGAAAGACTGAGCTGCCGAACTCTTGACTTGGATACAGATTGCCTGGTTTTCAGTCCCAAGACAGAATCCAGCAAAAGGTTGATGTGACATGGGACAACAGCCATTGGAAAGGAGTAAAGGGGTTAATCTGGACGGCAGGGCTCAGATCTGACTTCTCAGCAGAAGTGACCTGGATACACATGTCCAGTGAATATGCTGTTGTTGTTGAATTTGTTTTACCTGCAACAGCTTTTAATACAACAATCATCCGACTTTGCGATTTACCTCGGAAGCATTGTGGCAGCACTTCACCTATATTTCTGTGCCTGCAAGTGTACATGTATTACATGTACATTACACAAAGCTATTCTGCTGCATTAATACAGCTTGTATTTCTAATAGGATGGAAGCTGCAGTGAAGAGAAAGCAACCATCTGGTGCCCTGCAGAGGAAAGCGAAGCGTACACAAAAAGAGGAGATTGCTCAGCTTTCAGCAAGTTTGGCCTCCTTCCTGACTCGGTAAGCACATGTATTTGCTGGTGATACACTATACAAAGCAGTACTGTGTGAATGCATTTCGTGCTTGTGCTTCATGTCTGCATTTCTTTGTTTTTGCTGTAGGCACGTTGATAGCAAAGGTGAAGAAATCACTGCAGTTCCTCAAAGTGATGTACCTATTGAACCAGCTGCAGCAAGCTTCCCTTCTGTGGAAAGAGGCATACAAGAATTACCAGTGAAGGTCCAATTAGTTTATCTTCCAGCAGTTTGGATGCTCACCCATTGGACACTGTGAATCTGGGGAAGAATGACGAAACTGTTCTGCTGCCATGTGATACAGATAAAAGGCTTTATCACTGCATGAGTGATGCTCTGCAAAAGGATGATGGAGATATAGGGCTATATACTCGCACAATCCTCAATGACATGGATAAAAAGACAATCTTAACGGTACAGTGGCAGCCTCCTATGGATTTTACATTCCCTAAATGACTTGTGGATTATGCTGGAAGGAGGCATTTTCGCAGGTGTAATCCACAGCTGCTTCATGACTTTAAAGTTACACGGTACTCAAAGAAATTAGATGGAGTTTTCTGTGGCCCCTGCTTTGTCTTTAATAGTTCAAAGGACGCTGTGTTGGTCTCCACACCAATGACCGACTGGTTGAATGCAAAAAAGATCTTGGAGCAGCATAGTAACTCTAAACAGCATGGCAATGCAGTTGCGAGGTCAGAGGCATTTTTAGAAGTGTGCTGTGGCAGGATGAAAACAGCATTCACAGATGGATAAAAGACTGCAAGAACGCACATTACATGCCTTAAAACATATGGTGAGAATAATCATCTTGTGTGGAAGAGAAAATTTGCCATTATGAGGACAACTGTCCGACAGTGGGACCTTCAAATCTCTGCTGCAATATACTGCTGAACTGGACCCTTTGTTTGCAGAACATCTGCAAAAGGCGTCTAGAAATGCTCTCTATATTTCAGCACAGATTCAAAATGAATGAATTCAGCTCATTTCTTTACAGATTCAATGAAATATTCTTAACAGGGTGAAGGACGCACATTACTTTAGTTTAACTGCCGATGGCACTACAGACATTTCCCAGAAGGAGCAGATTACGCTAACTCTAAGATATGTTCACCGCACTCGCAGGAAGGTAGAAATTCGGGAAGACTTCATTGAGTTTGTAGAGGCTATGGACACCACTGGAAAAGCATTGGCAGATCTTTTATTGCAACGATTGACAGCATGGGGTCTGGATAAAGGATGTATGCATGGATAGGGTTATGACCGAGGTAGTAACATGAGTGGCCACTTCAGTGGAGTTCAGGCAAGAATTCAGGCATTCTTTCCAGAAGTGCTATACTCGGCATGCAAAGCACATAACCTAAACACTGCTATTGTACATTCCTGTGCAATGCGTGAAATGGCAAATGCACTTGACACGTCAAAGTGTAATTGCCACTTTAAATTCATTTGCAAAACATCATAATGTATATTTGTGTCAGCTTAAGGAACTTGCAAGTTTGCCATCAGAGTACAATGATGTGTCTTGCAGATAGAAGTACTTCTCTACGTGCACCAGGGGCAACAAGGTGGATGAGTCAAGCTGATTGCCTGCATGCCTTTAAGATGAAGTATGTTGTTATTGCCAGTTGTTTGGAAAATATGGCAGAATTTGACAAAGAGGCAAAAAGATACCTATATTCTATTTCCAAATTTGATTTCATTGTTGAGTTGGTAATAATGGAATCTATACTGGGCATTGTTAAGCCTCTTCATCTTTATCTTCAACATGAACAGATTAATCTGATACAGACATCAGAAGAAAGTTCAGTTATCGTAGAAACTCTTAAAAATATTAGAGGCGATGCTGAAAACAAATTCAAAGTGCTCTATGAAGAGGTAAAGGAACTTGCAAGTAAAGTCTTCACCGAAGAAAGTGTACCTAGGATATGTGGCAGACAAACAAAAATGTATTTATTTATTTATTTTATTTATTTATTTTACATTTGTTGACCGGGCTAGTCCAGCTGGATAATTTCCATTTTCAGTGGAGGCCCGGGGAGAAAAGCTCCACAGATTAAAGCAATGTTATAGAAATTAAACATTTACAATAAATGCCTGTGACACAGACAGTGAGCAACAATGCATACATATTAGTCTAGATCAAGTAATAAAAAACACATAGTGCTATCTACGTGTTGAGAAAGGCATTAATTCTTTACCCTTTTTTTTTTTTTTTTTTTATGAGAACAGTAGTAACAGTACAGTCATTAAGTCATTTGTGATCACAGAGAAAGGTTGCAGTTTTGAAATGAGGAAATATGAAGATAGTAGATTAGTCTGGATTGGTACAAGAGCAGAGCCAGAAGTTGTTCAGATGTAAAAGAAGTTGTTTTTTAAAAAGATGAAAGGAGCCTAGAGAGGTAATGTGTGAGGGGAGGTTATTCCATATTTTGCCTACTGAGTTGGAGAAAAGGCAGTTACCTGAAGAATTTGTAATTCTAGTTGTGTTGACTTGTAGTTTTTCGGCGGAGCTGTTTCAAGTTATTATAGGGGGTCAAGAGGTTACTAAGAGCAGGTGTCTTTGCTGGTTGATATAGAATGTTATGTGTTATTAAGAGTTGTTGATAGATAAGTTTGTTAGGAAGTTCCAACCAGTGTAAGTGTTTTAAGTTTAGACAATGGTGAGTTCTATACTGGGATGCTGTGGCAAAACGAGCTATATTATGGTAGGATGTAGTCAGTTTCCTAAGGTTGCTTTTAGAGAGATTAGTGTAAATAGAGGAAGCATATAGTAGGGTAGAGATAAGATGTGATTGTGCTAAGGTGGTCCGTGCTTCTGGTGTAAGGAAGGGTTTAATTCTGTACAGTGAACCAATCTTTTTATTAACTGCTTTTATAGTGTTATTGATATGAAAATCATAGCTAAGATTGTTATCAATAGTAACACCAAGCAGTTTGGTAGTAGAGTCGGGGGAGATGAGGGAATTATCACTTGCAGTAATAGTGAAGATTAGTTGAGAAGATTTGTGGGTAGGTGAGAATAGTAATAGTTTTGTTTTCTTGGGGTTGAGGAGAAGACATCTTTTTGAGAACCACTGTTCGACGGTCGAAAAGGTAGATTGTGTCAGTGACTGGAGTTCAGATTGAGTGGAAGCTGTGCAAATAATGGTAGAATCATCTGCATATTGTATACAGGTAGTGTTTTGGATAGATGATTGGAGATCATTAATAAAGATAGAGAATAAGAGTGGGCCTAGTATAGATCCTTGAGGTACTCCTAAAGAGATAGGTAGTAGAGCAGATAGAGAGTTTTTCCATAGTACTGCTTGTTGTCGATTTTCAAGATAGGATGAGAACCAGGTTAAGGAAGAGAAATCCAGGGCAAGGGATTTTAATATGTGTAGAAGAAGTGTATGGTTGACCATATCGAAGGCTTTTGACAGGTCTAGGAAAAGAGAAGAGGTTAGTTTGTTGTTGTTACGGTTACAGTTGATGGTGTTGGTAAAAGAAAGTAGTGCAGTGGTAGTACTATGTGAAGGTCTAAATCCATGTTGAGTGTTAGCTAGTAGGTTGTTATGAAGGAGACGGTTAAGTAGTTGTTTGTATATACATTTTTCCATGATTTTAGCTAGTGGAGATAATAGCGCTATAGGGCGAAAGTTTGAAAGGTCAGTGGATTTGCCTCCTTTGTGTAAGGGTATGATGTGTGATATCTTCCAGATTGCTGGAAAAGTACTTTCTTTTATGGATCTGTTTATTAGGATAGAAACAGGGTAGGCAATAGCTTTAGCTGCTACTTGAAGGAATTCAGCAGGAAGCTTATCTGCTGAGGGGGTAGTGGGTTTAAGTTTTTGTAAAAAAAAGGAGCAACATCACTGCTTCTAATCCAGAAGAATACTACAGATGAAACACATTCATACTGTTCTTGGACCATGTGATCGCTGAACTGACTGAACGGCTTATTGAATGCCGCCCATGTTTCCTGGCACAATATTTGGTACCCAAGTCATTGTACATTCTTCAGGATGATGCCAAAGTTATTGAACTGTATGAGGCTTACAAGACCGACTTGTCCTCTCTACATAACCTACGAGAAAAACTGGCAAGATGGTCCACAAAGTGGAACATGGTACCAGAGAACCAACTCCCTACCACAATTATTGATACACTGCAGCACTTAAAATCTGAGTTCTATCCAGATATCAACACTGCATTAAGTATTCTGGCAACAATGCCAGTCAGTGTTGCATATGCAGAAAGGACATTTAGTGTCTTGAGCAGGATAAAGACCTGGCTCCAAAACTGCATGAGTGAACACTGTTTAACAGGATTGGCACTCGTGCATATACATGACGACACAGACATTGACATTGAGCAAGTCCTAAGAGATTTCAATCTGTGCAATGATCGGCGCATAAACTTATTTCCAGCATAATAGTGCAGGACACTGAGATGCAGAAGTGTTTTTTGCTTGTGTGTAGCTGAAAGATTTTCTGGCGCTTGTGTTTCCCTGCTGCTTGCAAATGTGATTTTCGCCATGTTAGTTAACCAAGAGCAGCGCATCAATCAAGTGGCTTAAACCAGTGCTTGCATCCCAGGTTTATGAAACTTTTCCCCCAGACTGATTTTCAACTACATTTAGATAAGTTCTTTAATTATTTTCTTTTAAACCTGTACTGCACTCCATATATTACTAAAAAGCTTTACAATTTTCTGTTCCACTATAGAAACATACCTGACTACTGTATGTCGAAGTAGCTGTTTTTTTTTTTTTTGAAGTTTTTTTGTGTTAATAAGCAGAGCATCACAGACTAAACTACTGTCTGCATTCCTAGTTATAAAACCATTAAAAAATGATTATGAGTAGGCATTTCTTTTTCTTATTTCAATGTTGCCATGTGGTGCTTACTGGCACTTGGAACTATTTTGATAATGACTTGGTATTTCTATTTAACTGGTATACGTGCGTGTGCCTTGGTATTTCTATTTAACTGGTAAACGTATGTGTGTGTGTTTGGATATGTGTGGGGTACAACTTCACTGGGATGAAGTCTGCAAAATTTTAAATGAGAAGGTATTTTGTTTTTTGACCCATGAATATATGAAAGCTGCTTCATCGTGCAAGTAATTACCATCCTGGCATACGGCTGACTATCATCATTCAGGGAGCAGCACTGTGAAAGGGCGTGGCCTGGTCAGCAGTTTAAGGAAGTGCACGGACAGCAATGTGTATATGTGGGTGTGGCTTGTTGGGAGCAGCAGTCTAGGAGCTGCGAGTACAAATCTGAAAACCCTGTCTACACCCCTGGTTAAAACCCTATATAAAAGGTGCAGAACTTCTCCCACCAAATTATGCCTGCCTTAGATTTGACTGACCACACAAAAGAGGTGGAGGGATTGCACTACTCTACTCAAACACCTACACCATTGTCCCATTCTCCAAACAGACTCCACAATTCTATACTGCTGAAACAATAATTGCTTTCCTAAAAATAAATAATTTCAAAAAACTCTGCATCATTGCCATTTACATCCCACCAGGAAATAACATTCCCTTACTTGAGGAAATCCTTGCTTGGATATCACAAAACATTGAAAATGAAACTATTATCCTGGGGGATGTCAGTATTAACTGGCTTGTCTCCTCTCATCACAACCCTGGTACCAACATTAACCTTTAAAACTTTACTCAATTAATTCACAATATAATTCGGCCAAATAAAAACAACAACAATGGTTCAATTTTGGATTGGATCTCTAGTCTCTAATCCTAACAATATCTCTTCCTCCAGCATATTACCAAACAGCATCAGTGATCACCTCCCTGCTTATGTAATATGGAATTCTACTACACCTCCAAACAAGAACCAGTACAAGCAAACCAGAAACATGTCTCAATTTAACCAAGCAAAACGATGAGGCAAGGTGCCTGGAAATACCAGTAACCAACAAAACACAGATGCAGGCACCACCAAGAGGCTGGCAAAATGACAGTTCAGGCAAAAGCTCAGAAGGAACAGCCATTTATTCAGTTACATAAACGCAACACTCCCCACAGCATTTTCGTCAAGTAAGACTTCTTCAGATGTATAAATGAATCACAAGCTGCTGCTCTCCTTATATACCCCCATGATCCCTTAATTGGGTAATTATTTAATTATTTAATGAGTTAATAACACAAACATAGTTTATGTTATTAACACAAGCTATGTTTGTGTTATTAACACAAACATAGTTTAAAACACAATCTAAAAACACAGTTTAAAAACAAGCATAAAATATTCCTATGCAAATACTAATACACTAATTGATGTATAAAAAAATATATATGGGTATATGTGTATAAGATACATTGTTAAATACTTTCATTAATGTAATATTATAAGTATATAAATACCTGTGTACTTATATATATAAGATCACATTTTCAAAGATACATAATAAATAAAATGAATACATATTATGCTATAAAATCAACATTTCATTAATTGAAATGCAGTGCAACATTGTCATGAGGTGGTATGAAGACCACCCCCAATTACAGTTTTGCAGCCCTCATTTTGAGTACTGGGGCAATGTTCATTAAGCCCAGGTGTCCTGTTTGCCTTTAATAGCAATTGCCAATATAATTCTCTTACCTCAATCCTCGTCTTCCAGGGGCCTCCCCTCATATCCTGATCTACCTTTTCAAGAACAAAAAAAAAAAAAAACATTTAGCCTGTTTATAAAGTGCATTGTTGTTATCTTGTATTCTTATAGCATTATGGTGCTCGTAAATCCTTTTTAATTTACGTGTAGTTTTTCCAATGTAAAATGCTGCACATTGTTTGCACATAGCTAAATAAATCAAACCATCACTGCAGCAGTTGGAAAAACTATTACACTTGACCGTATAACCCCTATCCGGGATGCACACTGAATCCTGATCTAAAATAAATGGACACTGGGCACATGATCCACACTTGTAAGTGCCTAATCGTTTTCTATTAACTAACTTGTGATTTCTTTCTAATAGTTCATTCAGGTTCCTTCCTTTCTTATATGTAAACCTTAAAGGGGTTTTAAACAACACTTCCAATTCGGAATAGCAACCAAACTTATCCCAATGTTGGGAAATATTTCTAATGTTTGGGGAATCCTTATTGTAAATCCCCTTGAACACCTAAATGATTTGGTGTAACATTTGTATCCATGGAAGAAATCTGCCCATTGTGTGTATCCATCCTGTCACCACATAAAATAGGGCTAAATCTGCCAGATCTACCTTCCCTCACTTCAGCCACGACTTTTTCAACCAACTCCCTATTGTATTTTCTAGCAAGAAACATATCCCTAACTTTAGCACTTTCACGTTCATAATCTACATCCTTAGAGGTCATTCTACAATTATGAATGAATTGCCCCTTTAAAATGCTTCTTTTCTGCTTGAAAGGATGTGAGCTAGTGAAATACTGATACACATTCCTGCAATTCCACATCTTTTTTTTTATTATAACATCCAACAAATTCATCTCCTGGTGGGAAATATGATGGGTGAACCTTACAAACTCTGTGGTTTGATTCAAGTATTGTATAAAATCCATAAGTTTAGTTTAATTTCACTCTCCATCCAAAAAAGACAAATATCATCCATGTATCATTTGTAGTAGACCCAATACTGGGCGTACTCCAAGTGAAAGACAAACTTTTCTTCCCATACCATAAGTACAATATTGGCATAGGTGGGGGCATAACATGCCCCCACAGCTACACCCTGAATCTGCCTAAAGAACTCACCCTCAAAGAATAAAAAATTGTGCCCCAAAACTAGATCCATAAGTTCTATATATACTAAAATGTGTTAAGGTCTAGGTTCCCATATTGGTTAATTGCCTCTTGGAACCATTCCATACCCGTTTTGTGGAGGATTATATTAAATAGGTCCTGTATATCTAATGTTACAAAAATGAGGGAATCCGAATACAGGTCCTTCTTAATACTCCTAAGGAAATCCCAAGAGTCTTTAAGTATTCCACCCGCACTGGTCCAAACAGTTTTTAGTTTCAAATCCAAATATTTATCCAGGGGGTAGGTTTTAGACCCATTGGCTGCCACACTGGATCTCATGGGGGGATCCTCAAGGTTTTTATGCACCTTGGGGATCCCAAAGATGGAAGGTATTCTACGCTTCTCCATATGAAGGTACCTAAAAATATCCTGATTGATGAGACCATCTTCTAACATATCCTTCAAGGCAAAATCAATTTTGCGGTATGCCAAATTTCTTTCATTCCTAGAAACTCTAATGTATCTGGACGCATCATTCAATATATCCAGCATCTTGCAGGTATACAGGATACTATCCATAACCCCCCCCCCCCCTTATTGGGTTGCATGACCCTAACATACTGGTTTTCCCTAAAGGAGTTGATAATATCAAACTCATCCTTGCTAAGGTTATGCATGCAACCCTGCCGTGTGGCAATACTGTTTCTGATCTCCCTTTCCACTTCCACCTCAAAATTTCTCAACTGTGGGTGCAAAGGCGGATTGATAGTACTAGCTTTTTTAACTTCTTTGGTAGTATTCCTGTTTTCATGCCCCTGAAACATAATCTTTTTCCTCGGGAACAATTTTAAGTCAATAAGTGTATCTGCAATACATCCCTTACTGGTAGGAAGGAATTTAAAGCCTTTTGAAAACAACTCAAAATGTTTGCCAGTAACTTCCACTCCACTATAACTGTAAATGCTGAAGTCATTCAATGTATGTCTCAGCTTAACTCACTTTCAATGAAACATTGTCTAGCCTCAAATGGGAATCTCTAAAAATCCTTCCTCTTGACGAAGCTTTTAAGTTATTCAACTCAGCATTTCTCAGGACATTAAATAAACTAGCCCCAATCCGTCAAAAAAGAACTAAATTCAAACATGCATTTTGGCTGTCCAGACCCACTAAGCTACTAATGACTGCCAGGGACAAAGCCCGGAAACTCTGGCAAAAACACAAAAACTCCACTAACCTTGAACATTATAAGCAACTTCGCAATCAAAGTGTCTTATTATTCAGGATAAGAAAGCATATTACCTTCATCTACAAAACCAACACAATCCTAAACTATTCTCCTCTCCTCACATTTCACTTAATACCACTATCAAAACTACTCAAAACCTTAATAAAACTCATTTGCTTTTCTTTCTCCCCCATCCCAACTTCTTTTATCAAACAAATATTACTGAAACTAAAACCTTGCACAAATGCCCCTGACAATCTACCTTCCAAATTCCTACAAATAGCACACTCTACTGCCTACCCTATAAGTATTCTCATAAACAGATCCATAAGAGAGTCTTATGTGCCAAATATATGGAAAAAGGCATATATTTTCCCTCTACATAAAGGTGAGAACAACACAGAAGTCTCAACTTTCGTCCCATAGCCATCCTCTCCCCAATCTGTAAGATCCTTGAAAAATACATCCATCTTCATTGTCTTAACCATCTCCTTCATAATAAAATTCCTTCCCCCACCCAGCATGGCTTTAGGCCAGGCCACAGCACCACTACTGCCCTCATCTCCTTCTTAGACACCATCAATCATAATGGCAACACTTGTAAGTTAGTCTCTTCTCTTTCTTGATCTCTCCAAGGCCTTTGACACTGTCTCCCACCCCCTTCTCCTCTCTAAACACTCTCACCTTGGCATCTCAGCCTCTTCCCTCACCTGGTTCAACAGCTATCTCACAAACAGACAGCAATTAACTAAATGGCAAGACTCTTTCTCCCCTTTCCTTCTTACTTCCACCGGTGTTCCCCAAGGATCCATACCAGGACCCTTTCTCTTCAGCTTCTTTATCAATGACTTTCACATCATTCTTACTCATCCATCTGTTATCCAGTATACAGATGACTCCACTGTCATCTGCACCACTAGTTCCCTATCTGAACTTCAAAAAATCAGCCAAAGTGCCCTCACTGCTACCAAAACATGGATGACAACCACCTAGACCTAAACCCTAACAAAACCAAACTAGTGATTTTCACCCCTAAACAACAGTCCTCTAAATAGTAAAGAATTAACCATTCAAGCCCAGAACAAAACTACAATTGAAGTTGTCTCACACACGAAACTTTCTGGTGTAATTATAGACGAACACCTAACTTTCGACCTGCACATACGCAATAACATTAAAAAAACAACCAAAAACTTGGTATGTTCTACAGGCACAAAATCTTCCTCAACCACTCCACCAAACAAACACTTGCCTCTGCCTTTCTATTGCCATCTCTCCTATGTGGCGCCCTTCTCCTTACCAATATCCATTCCTCTTTTTGATCCAATTTAGAAATGTACTACAATAAAGTTGCCAAATTCGAATCCGGTGCCAGCTTCTCCTCCCATTACTGTCCATCTCTTCATCATCTTAACTGGCTCAAACTTCCTATTTTTCTTTCCTACAATTAAGCTTAACTCACAAAATCATATATAAACCTGATGACTGTCCTGCCCTTACTAATCTACTTACCAAGTACCATCCTAATAGGCAACTCAGATCCGAAAACCAAGTACTCTTAAAAATAGAAAAACCAAACTCAGCTGCTGGTCAGATACTTTACTCTTTTACCATAGCCAAAATGTGGAACTCTCTCCCAGCATCTATCAGGGCCAATAGCAATTCAACTAGCTTAAAAAAACTCCTTAACATCTTTCCTCGTCATGGAAATGTACATGCACCAATTCCATTCCCTTCAAAACCTGACTCCCACCCCTGATTATATTTTATTACTCCTACCTTATATCCCATCTGCATCCATCTCATCTCCATGCTTCACTAGACATTTAAACAAGTAGTTCATAGTCGTGTACTCTTCTATCTTTTTTACCTCTCAAACGTATATTTCTCCAATAACCTACTATACGTTATGCTTGCTATCCTGGGATATCTAACTGATCTGAATGAATCTCTTACATTCTAATGCAATTTAACTTAATTTTGTAACTATGTTTAACATTTACTTTATGTAAACAATGGTGTCTTTTATGTATTTTGTAATATGTAGAGCTTTTCTCCCCGGGCCTCCACTGAAAATGGACTCACTTAGGCCAAGTGGACTATCCCGGTAAACAAATGCAAATAAATAAATAATATACATAAATAAGAGCTTCTAGTTTCTCAGTTTTTGTATTATCTTTTGTTAGTCTCTTTCCACCTATCCTTAGCAAAAAACAAAAACCTGATAAACACCCAGCATAGAGTTCCAAACAAAAAAGTCCAAGAATAAAAAGCAAAAGGAACTCACAAAGTGATGTAAAAATAAGTTAATAGCAAGGCTTTCCAGATAACTCTTCTTCAGTGCTTAATATCATACTAAAACACATTTGCATATATATCACAAGAACAAATTCAAACCAGTAGAAATGCTTTTTATCCCACCTATCCTTAGCTGCTATAACAGAATCCTTTTAATCCATACACCTAAACATTTAATTTTACCATGTCTGGTATTGCAGAACCAGTTCATGTGTGGGTGCATGATTTACCGCTATAGCTTTTGTTTTATCTTCATTAATTTTATACCCCAAAAAGACATGAAATTGAATCAAAACATTCCACAACACCAAAATATCATTTTCTGGATTCATCAAGTATAAAATAATTATCTGCAAATATGTTTCTTGATTGCCATACCAATTATATCCCTTGAAATTCTGAGTCCCTTATTTCTCTAAATATAAAGCAAATAACGAAGGGGAAACAGGACATGCCTGCTTTGTTCCACTGTTCAAACTTAGCTTATCAGAGAGGAACCTATAATTAACTCTATTATTGTATTAGGGGAATGGAAATGCTTCCATTGCCTTATTCATAAAATCCCAACTTATTCTATTGAATGCTTGTTATAATCAAAAACCCACCAATAACAGTAGTATTTTCTTGCATTTTGCTTCCCACTGGATCATCATTGCACTATTTGGGTTGGCAACTGTTTGATTACCCACCAAAAAATAAATTGATCCATATTTGTCAATGTTTGTAACACCTTTGCAATTCTCTTAGCTAGTATAGGCATAAACACTTTACAATCATGGTTTAAAATTGAAATTGGTCTGGCATGTCTTATACATTACTGCTTCTCTCTCATCTTCTCTTAAGTATTATTTGTTGAGCCTCATAGGTTCATAGGTAGGTACTAGGCTATTGGCCCTAGGGTCTATATAAGCCTAGCCAAAAAGGTACCCTGGCTTTCGCCACCCAAGAAAATTATTTTCCTGTGACCCTGTCAAGCAGAGCCACAGAGGTGATCCCCTGGGTGAATTTCCTATTTCCCATACAATTATCAAGATTTTTTTTTTGAAGAGTGCTAATGAGGAGCTTATTTTGTTATAGATAGGTAGTTTGTTCCAGAGTATGGGAAGTCTCTGAGACTGGAATCTATCACTCCAACATGTTCTGTTTCTTGTAGTGACAAGGTTTAGGCCCCTAGAGCATGTAGCTCAGAGGGATTGGAATGTCTTTAAGTGGAGCATGTCCAGCAGCTCTGAGTTTGACATAACTTTGTATGTTAGGCAGAGATCGCTTCTGAGTAGGCGATATGCGATGGAGTAAAGCTGGAGTTTTTTGAGACGGTCTGCGTAGGGCATCTGTTTGAGGCCAGTAATCCTCTTTGTGAGGTATTTCTGCAGGCTTTCCATTTGTTGTAGATGTCTTGTGAGGTACATACCAAAAGGGGTGTTGTACTCTATAATGGGTCTAATGAGTGATGAGTAGAGGGGAACAATTACCTCTTTTTTCCTGGGTGAGAAACCTTTTGAGATGAGGTGTGCCATGTAGAAGGATTTCCTGACTACTGTGGTGATGTGATTATCAAAGGAGAGACTACTGTCCATCTGTGTCCCAAGGTCTCGTCAGACTTTCGGTGTTAAGTAGACTACTACCTATGTGGTAGCTCATGGCTACAGAGTTTTTACCAAAGGGGATGACAATGCACTTTTTGGCACTGAGCTTGGGGCCATGGCTTTGACACCAGGCATCTGCCTCTGTCAGACCCTTTTGTAGGATGTCCACATCGTTAGGAATTTCGATTATGGCTCCTAGTTTGCAGTCATCTGCAAACTTCTTTAGCCAAAGACCTTCTGTGTTAGCCTGTACTTCAGAAAATTAGATACTAAACAGGAGAGGACCCAGGACTGAACCCTGTTGTACTACACTTGTCACTGGTCTGAAGTCGGATTTGGAGTCTGCTACTTTCACAGTGTGGGTTCTGTCAGCAAGCCAGTTGGCAACCCATCTTGTGACATAGGGATTCATACCTAGTTTAGTGAGTTTACCTATAATTCCAGAGTGGGGGATGGTGTCAAAAGCCTTGGCGAGATCTAGATAGGCTGTGTGAACCACCTTACCCTCGTCTATGGCTTTGGTGACTGCTTCAAAGAAGTCTATCAGGTTTAGGAGACATGATATGCCTTTTACAAACCTGAACTGGGTGGGGTCCAGAGTTTGGAGATTACCAATGTCTTTGTGTATAAGATGCATGATGATACATTCCATGGACTTGCAGACCAGGCTCGTTAGGCTAATGGGGTGGTAGTTCCCGGGGTCCGTGGTGGCTCCCCCTTTGTGGAGTGAGATAACCATTGCTGTGCACCATTCAGTGGGCATAAAGCCTGAGGTGAGGCTATGATTTAACATGGTGCTTAGGTGGGGTGCCAGTTTATTCTTCAGTTCATGTAGAATGGGATATTGTCAGGTCCCATGAATGCTGTGTTCTTGGCTTTGGAGAGTGTGACTTTTACCTGTGCAGTTGTGATTAGAGGAACTTTGCATTCTTTCGGTATAGAGATGGGCCCTTTAGGGGGCGAGAGGAGGGTAAAGTTGGCAGTGAACCTATCAGCCAGGATGTTGGCAATATCAGTTGGTACTGTTTATTTAGTGCCATTGTGCTGTAACTCAGAGCAGACCTGAGTGTTACCATTGAGATTCTTGAGATAGCTATAGAATGCTTTGTGGTTGTCTTTAGAATTGGTGGTGATTTTGTTTTCATAACTAGCTTTGGAAGATTTTATGAGGGATCTCAGCTTCTTACTGAGGCTGACCAGGGAGTTCCTCCAATCATGGAATTTTACTCTGTTTTGCAACAGTTTCTTTCTTCCGTTGTAGAGTTTGTTTATGGCAAGGGATCACCAGATTGGCTTCCTTTTTTTGGAGGACAGCATCTTGATTCTGTTAGGGATAGCATGATCCATGCACTCGTGTAAGTGCTTATAAAGTGCATTTGTGTAGGATTCAGCAGTTGTACCTCTATTGTCTGTCTGCAGGGGTGTCGTGAAGTTTGTCACTTCTGTTCTAAGAAGCATGAAGTTGCGTTTGGAGAAATCTTTTACGGTGGTTTCCCTAATGGGGGTGGGGGCGGGATGTGGATGTCTAGGGTGATTAGCTTGTGGTCAGATCTGACCGAGGAATTGACCTTCGGTGTGGAACACCAGGTGCCCATATTAGTAATGACCAGGTCTAGGATATTGCTGCCCCTGGTGGGAGTGTGGATAAGTTGATCCAAGGCATTGGAATTTAAGAATTCCAGAAAATGTTAAGCAAAAGAGTTGGTACATGAGTAGTTTTCCCAGTTAATGGTGGGGTAGTTGAAATCGCCCATTATTAGGGTGTTGGGTTGTACCCTAATATTTTTCAGTGTATCAAGAAATGAGGAGTGGGAATCCTGGGGCATGTTGGGGGATCTGTAGCAAGTTACAATTTGGATTGCGGTCTTGCCCAGAGTTAGTTGCACTTGGATAATTTTGGATGCATTATGCTGAGCAACTAGCCTGGAGGTATGCATATCCTTAATGTCCTTAATGAATATGGACACGCCTCCACCTTTAGTGTTTCGGTCCAGGTTAGGTGGCTGAAGGTGTGGTATGAATTATAGCCTGGTAATGCTTTATATAATCTTTATATAACCTTGGCTTAATTAAGTTGTCCATAAATATTTCCATTTGTGCTTTTTCTTGGTTTCCACATTCCTCTGCTTTATACAAATTTTCATAAAATTTCTGAAATATCTCTAATACTTCTGTAAGATCTGTGGTTATTTTTCTTGTCATAGGTCCCTAAGTTTGGCAACAAACCTTTTTAATGCTGTTAAAGTCATTGTGTTAAAAGTTTTTTGCTCTGGAGTTGCAATCAAAAACAGTGACTTATCAGCATTTTTTCTAAACTGATGCATATTATCCAAATACTCTCTTATTTTCTCTTTAGCACTCAGCAGTTGCTCCTCTTCTTGTTCTGTGAGATTCCCCTTATTCTGCAATACTTTAACCTTTGTCAGCTCCTCTAAATAATTCCTATATTTATTAATGATATTGCTTTCTTTTTTAATTCTACTTAATTTAAGCTCCATTTTCGGCATATCCCACTCACTTGCTATCCTGTATGAAGAAATGTCTGTCTTCCCTAATAACTTTCAAATAATTTCTTAAATTTAATTTAATTCCTTAAATTTTTCTCTTTTTTATGGTAAGTAGGAAAGTCCCAGTGTCTCATTTTTACTTCATTACCCTGTATGTTTTATGTTACTTTTTATCAGTGCTTGATTTGAAATAGTTTGTGTTGAAACTTTCAAGTTAAATGCACATGCTCCTGTTAAATATATTTTATCCAGTCTAGCCCAGATATTGGTCATTGGGAATAATATATAAATTCTGTCTGAGTTCCTACTACTGAATTCACATCTCCCATACCAAATATTTTACAAGTGTCTTTGGAAAGCTGCCCTCCTTTGTTTTATTTTCCCTTCTAGGTCCCCCTATTCATCACTATTGCAAATCAAGTTCCAACCCCCTTACCCCTATAAATAATATTCACTGCTTCAGCTAATTATTTCTACCAACATATTCTTAAGCCTCATAATAGCAGTTTTTATTGTAAAATAAACACATCCCAGCATAATTCCACTCACTTGCCAATGGCCCTTTATTACCATAAATCTATCATTATTGTCTTTCTTCCTTTTCTATTACTATTGCAGCCCTTCTAGCAATCAGTATTATTACTTCCCTTTTCCTTTGTGCCTGATATTCTGCTTAATAGCCATCCTGAAATCCTTTCTTTGTCAAATTCACATGCTCATTTCTATCCAAATGTGTCTCATGCAACATTGCTATTTGCACCCTACATGTCTTAATATAAGTCAATACTCCTTCCTTCTTTTGTCTATACTTGTAAAGCTATTTATATTCCAAGATAATGTGAACAGAGTAAGCATTATGACAGAAAGTTACTTCTCCTACCTATTATAAACAACAGTTCTTCTAAATGTGTTTATCCAACTTTTGTCCTACGTGCACACACTGGGAGATTGATTTTTTACACAGTTGTTTCTTCTCATCTTCATTTGAATCTATGTCACATTATTCAAGACTTTTTGCTTTAATGAAAACCTTCAAAAAATAACTAAATGCATTTTCAGAAGCCCCCATCTGTATTAACTTAGAACACACACACACAAAAAATGTACATTTTCAACAAATGAAACTGAAATCTCCAGATATGAATAATTGCTCCAAATTGAAAGATGCACCCACATGCATCATTTAATCTAAAACTAAGGTTATCCATGCTATAATGCATGTTACAGCCTGTGTTGCCACTTACACTGCTTGCTGTCTGTACTTCTATCTGTATTCCCCTCCCAGATGTGAAAAACATCTTGTATGTTTTCAGAAATTATTTAACTTTTAACCTTAAGAAAATGTGCACTGGCCATCTTTGAAGAAAACTAAATTGTGCATTGTTCTAGTAAATGCATTAAATGTATTTATTTAACATTTGCTTACTGGGAAAGTTTGACTTGGAACATGCCGATTTTCAGCAGAAGCCCGGGGAGAAATGCTCCAGATGCATGTCTTTGTAACATGGGAGGAAACCAGAGCACCCGGAGGAAACGCACACAAACACACGGGGAACATGCAGATTCCACAAAGAAGGCACCCCAACCAAGAATCAAACCGGAGAACCTCATGCTGTGAGGTGACAATGCAAACCACTGCACTATCTGATTAAAGTATTAAATCTGCTAGGGAGGTTACTATTTTTATTCATATCCCCCGATTTCAGATTGTTTACTTTCACTGAACTTCTTGCCACTGGACCTTTAAATTTTGCATTTCTTTCAGAAAGAGCACTCAGAATTATCAGGACTAATTGATTGCATCTGCAGACATCTCATCTCAAAGTAAAAGGAGTCAGCAATGAGAAACAAAACAGCTAACAACTTTGCAGATGCTTGAAGGAATCTTTGTACATTTCACTTAGAACAAAATGTATAGATTTCTCTTGGCTAACTGGCTTCAGCTGCAGATTTCATGTCTCCCACTGACAGTACTTGGTAATGTGAAAAAAAACAAGCCAATAACTTTGCAGATTCAAGAAACTTCAAAATTCTCATGCTTTTCATCATTTTGTCTTATTTTTCAAAACCTGTTTACTTAAAAATGTCAAGAGATCAAGCCACGGACATTAATTCACATATCCACCCTTCTGAAAACAAGGGAACTTATTATCTTAATTCACCAAACAATATTATACCACACCTCCACCCCAGCAGCCCAATATCACATTATATTAACTTAAATCTTGTTTTTTCTTCTAGCCTTCATCTTTCAACAGTGTAAAGCCTATATATCTTATAACTAAGAAAAAGTACTTTTTACTTTAATATTTTTAATATATGCAACAGTCACTGAAAATATGCTTTCCACAATTAAAATACCCCTGACTGCATACCATTCAAAACTATTTTATAATATAACACGGAATTTACACCATGAAATGTTTTATACAAATATTAATAAAAACAAAATTCAATTTACTTACAGTTTTCCTTTTGGTGTCCTTCTAAACATTAATGAGATAAAGTGGGATATATGCTTTCCAGTCCATGTACTAGTTTAACACACTCAACAAAATTCCAGTCTTTCTCAGACACTTTTTTTTCCTGCAAAGCCATATTTCTTAAATGTGACTGATTTGTTAAAGTCTCCCATCTAATTAAATATTGCTGGCCTTCTTCCCAATCATCTCCATCTCCCACCACCAGACTCTTGTTCAAGTCCAAGATACTCCCGATTCTCCTAGTCAACTTCTGTGCTTTTTTTCTGTCCCTCAAGCATTTTCCTTTGGAACACTGGCAAACATCTCTATGAGCTTTGTTGTTAAAAGAACATGAAAGCACAGTCCACGTCTGCTTGCTGGCTCATTCTTTGTTAGATAAACTATTTCATCCTTAGCCTGTTCTGCATAAAAATGCTTTTGATCTTTCAGGAAAAAATATTCTGAAGACAGATTAATATAGCAACTTGAATCTCATACCTGTCTCTCAACATTCTCAGACAGCTAGGATACATTTGTTTCTCTTCTGCCTGGTGTCCTGTGAATAATCATTTTTCAACAAACACTCTTTTGTCTCCAATTTTTAACACTTTTTCTTTCTGACACATTTTTGTTAGGATTGATTCTTTCCACTAGTATGATTGTATCTTTATTAACATAGGTCTAATCTGTTCTCGTGGACAGGTTTGGAGCATACACATGGCATGCCCTCTCAACAAATCTTGTTGTGGAACAGCAGTCTAGTCTACTTGCTTATTTGTACTTTCATATAAGAAAACAGTGTGTTCCTTCCAATTTCTCTGGTACAGTAGAAAATATCATGTTTTCTCTGTGTGCACTGTCTTCTAACTCTGTTTTATGAAACAGCTCTTCCTGAGAATCTTCTTACTCAGCCGGCATTTTTTTAATTTCATCATCTGATTTTTCTAGTTTTATCACTGCATCTGAATAGCTAAAGCTTCTTCTATTTTTGACAGACTTTTGTTATTGTTATTGGGGTTGAGAGAGCTGGGAATACAGGTTGATAGCAACCTTAACTTTGATCACCATGTGTCCACAGTGGTAAGGAAGGCCTTCAACATTGCACAACTCATAAGTAAGGGCATCCCATCCACAGCTAAGGATGTTATAACTCCCCTGTACTCATCCCTCATCAGACCACTAATAGAGTATAATGCTTCCTTCTGTATGTACCTCACCAGACACATGCAGCAAATTCAGGGCCTTCAATACTTGATCTACATGGATAGACTGAAGGCTCTCTCACTGTACTCTGTATCTTATAGGCTGCTGAGAGGCAACTTATGCCTGGCCTACAGAGCAGTCCAGACCCTGCCCTAATAGAAATGCTGCACATCTGCAAGTCAAGTGGGACAAGATTCTCTCACGCTAGGGATCTTAACCTAGGCCTGCAATATTAACAGGACATGCTGGACAGACAGATATGTCTCCAAGAGGTTCCCATTCCTCTGGAACAAACTCCCAGGTGCTGGAGGACTTAGCTTGGACACTCATTTGAGGGCATAACCCTATAGCTGTGCTAGTTAGGAGCCTTTCTGGAGCACTGGAGGGAGACAGTTATAAACAAATCCAGACTTCAGGCTGACTGTGTTCCCTGTGTGCTCTTAAGGGAAATTGTGCTTGATGCAGAGAGGTCTGCTTCTGGACATACTGAGTGTATTCATTTTTATTCCAACTGAACATCCCTCTCCAGTGTCAGTGGTACGGATTCAGGCTCCTTGAGTACTGGTGCCAGAGTGTGGCCATCACATCCCTGACAAAGCTCATAGGACTGGATTCACCAAAGTATGGAATCCTTGCAGGCTCGCAAAATCTCTATAGGATACTTCAACAGATGCTGAAGCATCAACCATTGTAGTGACAGGGTCCACAGGAGAATTCTCACATGAAAGCAAGCCATTGAGCCTACAACTTAAAGAACCAATCTCACAGGAGGAGAGGGATGGTCTAGAATCTGTCTGACATATAATCTTAGGGAATGAATTCTGCTTTGGGGTAAGAATGTGAACTATCTGACTGTGCAGGTGAGCTTCTATAAACTCCGAGACTTGAACTGGTTGAAGTTGGGACTTGGAAACATTTACTATGATCCCTAGAAATGGACAAAGCTGGAGTAAGTAATCCCTAGCCTGCTGTAGGAGATGCTTGGTTACTGCAGAAAGGAACCAGTCATCTACACAAGAAAACACTCTGAATCCATGCAGTCTGAGATGAGCTTCCACCACTGCCATGCATTTGGTGAAGACCCTGGGGGCTGTGGTAAGACCAAAGGGCAGGGCTCTAAACTGGTAATGACTAGCTCCCAGCAGAAAACATAGATATCTTCAAGAGTGCCTGTTTATTCTGCTGTAATAGTATGAATCTTGAAGATCTATAGAGCACATCCAGTCTTTCTTTTGTATAACAGGCAGAATGGACTGAACCATGACCATCTGGAACTTGGAGGTCTTCATAAATTGATGGGGATAACTGAGATCTAGAATAGATCTCAGGTCCTCTGATTTCTTTGGCACTAAAAAGAACCTTGAGTAAATTACCGATCCTGCTTGGTCTGATGGGACCTTTTGGATTACTCTCTTTTCTAGCAGCTTTTGAATTTCTAAGGTTGCTAACTACCTCTGATTGGGTGGAACATTTGGGAGATATCTCTTTTGTGAAGGGTTTTGTGAAAAGGGAATAAATTATCCACTGGATATGATCCTTTGCACCCAAGAATCTCTTGTGATGGCTGTCCAGGTGTTTTGGTGCAAGACAAAGTGCCCCCCAACTGCTTCCAGAAAATAACAGTTAGGTAGCCTTTCAGGAGTGCTGAAAGGGCCTGTTTGAGAAACAGTCTTGAGACCCTTGGTTCTGAAGATCCCCTCTGCTGTGAGGATGGTGTCTTCCATTATTATTTCTCCCTCTGCCTGTGGAGTTAAAATCCCCATGTGAGTTCTGAAAAGATCCTTGAAATTCTCAGAACCACATCTTCTTACCTCTGCGCTGATTCCTAGAGAAAGATAGCTGTGGGTAGAGAAATGGATTCCAACAGCAGACAAGGTCTTTCCATCTTGCTCACTGTGGGAAAGTGTGTCTTTAACTGTGGTCCCAAACAGGGAAGATCCAGCAAAAGCAACACTGATGAGAGAGGATTTGAAGAGCTCCACAAAATCACATAATCTCATCCAGGCATGTCTCCTGATGGCTATGCCTGAGCCAGCAGCCCATAAGGAACATTCAGCAGCATGAGATGTTAACCTCATAGATGCATTGGATATAGATTGTAGGGTGACCAGTTGGGAGGAGTAATTTTTTTCTTCCTCTGCTGGCATGGACCCTGGGGCAGATTTAGAGAGTAACTTGATCAAGTCCCTCTGTAATCTAGTAAACTGTGCCAGGTAGTTAAGCAATCAGAAGGTAAAGGTTGCCAAAACATAAATGTACTTTCCAAATATGTCCAACACCCCAGACTTTCTATTAGGAGGGTGGGCAGAGGAACTCTGTTTGGTTAGTTCCTTTCTGTGGCTGTCACAACAACCGTAGTATCTACAGGGATTGCCATAGTACAAAACTGTCCATCTTTGGGGGCTCCTAGAATCTTGTCTAACCAGCAGGGGATAGGCTCCATGGTGTCTGGTTCCTTACATGCCTGGCAGGAGACAAGGTCTAGAACATCATCCACTGGGGGTAACCCAAGACATAGACTGGCCAGAACCAAAGGTTCCATGTATACCAATTCCTCTTGGGAAGGGCTTTGGGAGGTCCAAACACCTTTTTGGTGCAGGATCTCTAAAATGTCTCCAAAGGAGACATCCTCAGGTGGGGACCTAGGGGACCCTTCCCCCTCGTTAAAATCAGTGTCCTTGGTCAAAGATTCCTGAGTTGAATCTAAGTGCCTCCTCTTGTATGTTCTCTTCTGGTGGACTTCTTCAGTGGGAAATTCTGAAGGGGTATCAGAAAAGATGTGGAGTTCCTGAACAGGAACTGTCTGGAAGCTCTTAAAGGGTGGCTGCCCCTGTGGAGAAGGTTGAGGAGGCTTAGAGCTGAAATCCATTGGGGGAATGGGTATAGGATCTGAGGAAGTCAGAGTAGATGATTCCCTGGGAAAGGAGCAAACCCTCTCCACTACCTGAAAGGCAGAGTGTCTAGAAGTAGAAACCAACATTACCAGAGCAAAAGCTTTCAGCTCAGCCAGTTCTGCACTCCTCTTCTCCCCTCTGAGGAGGGAATTGAACCCGAGCTGTCCAGAGTCAATGCTCTGAGGGGAAGCGACAGCTTTGAAAACCTCAAAGTCAAAGTCACTTCCCAGGTCTGGTGCCAATGTTTCTGCTCCAAGATTCATCCTGCTCAGTGAGGATAGGTGCTGAATGGGTAATGGAAAAAGTCAGATCGGAAGACGAAGGTGGTCTCCTGAGATCTGGCATTTCAACTCTCAGGACTATTAGATCTGATGGCTCTTAAACTATGGGTTGGATGGGAAAAGGCATTACTATGGGGTGTGAAGGTGGCTGAAGGCTCACGGATCCAATGGAAGATGGAGCCGGCAACTCCCCCATCTGGATTTGTGCTCTAAGGAATTTCCTCATCATCCTGTCCACATCTGCCTCAGGAAAAAAAATGGTAGGACCTGACTGTGAAAGCTGTGGAAGAAGAGTGGGAAGACTTCCTAAAATGGGGACCTAAGTCTAGGAGACACAGGCTCTGGAGAAAATCTAAGTTTCCAGATTTGAGGAGACTTAACCATAGAGGTTGTTAGATCCAAAGGTGTGGAATCCGACACTTTTTGGACATTGGAGGGCAGCTCCAAACTTGGAGCAGGTGCAGGAGGTCGAGTAGGAGAGTGCTTCCTGTGCTCCCTGGGCTCTGACGACCTATGCTTTTTTGCAGGGGTTTGAACCCCAGAAGTAGAAGCAGTAGAGGAAGAAGCAGCAGGCAAAAGGCTCTTCAGGACCAACTTATTCCGTATATCAATAACTGCCCTCAAATTAAAGTCGGAACAGATCTCACAAGGCACCTGCAAATGAGAAGGGTCTAAACAATATACTCACTCCCTGTAGGCATCAGAATTAGGTATTGTATGCCCACAGGAAGTGAACTTCATAAACCTTGTAGGCTTGTCAGCCATACCAATGACTAACTCAACAACAGTAATTAAACAGAAAAAAGAAAACAGAAACTCTACAATGTTGTTGTATACAAAGAGAGTTTTTTTCATAAGGAAAGGAAGAAAGAAAAATAAAGATCATCTACCAACAATGGTAGAAAGAATACCTCAAATGGTACAGAAAGAAGGCTTAGTACCAACAAAAAAATTACCTAAATGGTATACCAAATGCAAAGAAAGAGTAAAGGGAGGAAGGCTAACTAGATATAAGTAGTAAATAGAAGAAATAGAAGACAAAATAGGCATGAGTGCATGTGTGTGTGTGTCTTCCATGGAAGGTTGGGCACAGGGCTGGCAACTCGACACTGTAAAACTCTACTGCCAATGATAAGCGGACAGGTGATCCTCTGTGGTGACCCCTAACCGGGAAAAGCTGAAAGAAGAAGAAGAAGAAAAAATAAATTATATTTTTACACACAATACCTAGTAAGGCACCCTAGAGCTTGAGAGAATGCAATCCCAAATAAATTGTTAGAGCAGCAAATGAGATCTGGGGTATTTTGGCAAGTAAGGGGCATTATGGATAAAGGGAGGAGCTCAAGAGTCAGATCCAAGAATCTAAAGATTGGCTGAGTTGGATTCACAGATTGGATACGACACCTGTACATTGAGGAAGGAATGAATGAAAATGACATCAGATTTAATAGATAGTGATTGAATTTTACCCTAACAGACAGTGTCACTTGCCCTTTTTAACAGTTTCTGTTTTCACATTGAGAGAGCTGAAATCAACCTGTTGATCTGTGTGCAGGCATCTTGGAAGTCAATGAAAACTAGTTTGAGAGAAATGAAGGTTTAAAGAAAGAACATTAATGATTTTAAAACTGAAAAATTCCCAGCAGCTTTAATTTTAGAATGCACTAACCATTTAGACAGCTAAGACCAAAGTATTCTTTAATGTCAACAGCATAAAAGTCCACAGTTTAGCACTTTCGTCTTATCCAGACTTCTTCAGAACTGTGGAATACCAAACTAAAAAACAAATTAAAATAGTGAGTGAGCCTCCCCCACCCCAACCAGCATCAACCAATAAAAGACAAACTTCAATTAATGCCATAAAGGAGTGTATCTAAGGCCTAAACAGAAGCTCTCCTTAGCTGACTAATAACAGAAACACTGTCATTAAGTCCTGGAAATTCTGAAGCATCAAGTTTCAGTTGCCAACACATTTCTCTGTGCAAAAGCCTGTTTCCCCAGTCACCACAGTAAATAGATCTCTGCATCTGTTCTAATACAAAAAAGGTAAATTTTGTAAATCCCTCACAGGTCAAAGACCTTTCTGAATACTGTACAAGTGCTGATAAATACGCTTGGAAAAGGCATTCTTAGTCTTTGCTATATAGAAGGCTGAACATGCCTCACAGGAAGCCATGTATACAACTCCGGATGTCTTAAAAGTACAAACATTAATAACAACAATTTGTCCCAGCATTGCCCTTAAGAAACCAGTGTAGTTGGTATTAATGTAAGGACAAAAGTGACATGACCCAAACTTTCTAGTAACTAACATTCCTTTGGTCTTACTACTACACGTTTTGAGTAACATTTTCATTTTAGATTTGTTTCTATAAGTGAAACTAACACTTTTGTCAAACAATGCCTTAGTAGCATCATCACGTTCAAAAATACACCAGTTTCTTCTAATAATTTTCTCTATTTAACATCAAGAGTATATTGTACACTATGAAGAGAAATACTGACTATACTTAATAGTAACACATTTGTGTGCAAACACTGGTAATATTATCCTCAGCATGGGTATTCCTAGCCCTCAGGTAGGTAATATGAGTGCAGAAGCCATCAGTTTGTAGCTAACGTTTTATACATCATATTTATTTATATTATTATGTAGTTAAAGGGACAAGACTATTACAGTGATTTGAACAGTTTAGAAAAATGTGACAAGAGTTCAAACAGAGGTGTAAAACTACAGACAGTCTTATTTGTTAATTGTTACCAGGTATAGATACTCCGCTAGGAGGAAGAATAAGTATACCAGACGTGACATGCATCATAACTCGTTGTAACTTTAAAAGGACAGAATGGCTGCACTGTCAATGTTAACATGTAATATAAATGTCCTTACAGGCAGAGAAGAAAAAACATATAGTACTGACCTATATCAATAAATGTAGCATGCACTTTGCTGTGTGCAGGAGATGCATCTGAAAAGAAATGAACATACAGATTTATTAAACAGTGGATTTCATTGTGGTTATTCAGCATTTTATCAAGGACATATCAGGGTGCTTTACTCCTATATTGATAGGAAGAAAAACTCTTAACTGTGGTAGAAGAAGAAAAAGAGCATAACATGAGCACCAGGGCACCAGAACCACAGAGATCGGTAGTAAAAATCAAATCCTGAAAGAACAATCCAATCTTGGTAAAAACTGTTGAAAATTATTTTAGTAAAATAACCACAGTTTAGCACTTCTGTTTCCCACTAAAACTTCATCAGAACTTTGTAGTAAACCAATGAATCACTTCTTATACCAGAAAACAAGTGACATAACCATTCATTCGCTTGGTGTTATACCACATGGGTAGTTAAAAAAAAAATCATGTTACAAAACATTTAAGTGCCACAAGGATATGTAAGAAACATTGAATAAATAGTAAAGAGCATGTTATAAATAAATTATATATGTAATTTAATATAACTTAAAAATCTGGTAATAAAACAAAAAAAAATTTAATTTGGCAGCTCACATATTAAGAACACTATAGATAGAAATGTGATAATTTACTCCAGGGATAACAGTGGTATTTAACCTTAGTTGCCACATTAGTTCCCCTGTAGTTCAATGTACTTTCTCACAGACCTCCACTGGGATTTTTGTGTACAACTTTCACGACATAAAATTTAAATCCAACGTTATTTGATCCCCTGCACACCAATAAATGTCTATAGAAGGCATTGTTTTAGTTATCCCTTTGTACATCATAATAATGTTGATATATCCTTCTACTGAGCGATCCCTTAGTTTTGTCTATATAAAATAAATGGTGAAACTGACATACAGCAATGTATACCACTCCACTGGTCCCATGATTAGCATTACAGTGCAAAGTAAAAACACTATTGCCCATGTAGGAAACAGGGACCAGTCACCTACGTAAATTTGTTTTAATGACTGCACTTCCCAGTACCCCTTACCATAATATTATCCTTTTTAATATTATATGTGTTAACTAATTTAATTAGGACAAACTGTGTACCACCTCTGACCTTGTGCTTTAAGTAAGTGTTAAGAACAGCCGGCCTTCTTTATATATTTTATTCTGCACAGTGACTAGTCTAAAGACAAGTGCTTCAGTGTCCTGGTTTGTAAGCAGTAACCTTATAGTCTGTAAACCCTCCTCAACTGACATCCTGTTGGTCAGCTTTTACTCTCTCCTTCCTAACAGACACTGACATTTACTCCTACTACTCAAATTATTTATTTCTCTTATATTCTTCTTCACATCTTCTACACTTGTTACTCCCATTATTTACATATTGCTGTCTTTCTTTAGTGGAAGTGCATGCATTCAAGGAAGTTGCCCATGGTCTCCCCCTTTCCTTTCTTATTTCTCCTTGCCTGAGACAATTAAACAAATTTCAGCTATTTCAGCTCTGAGCTAGTATTTGTGCCCAGTCAACATCAACTCAGTGCACTCAACTGTCTCCTTACTGTGTTTTTATTTTTCTACAGAATTGTCCCTGCAAATAAATATGTATGTCACAGTGAAGTCTGCAGTTTGAACACCAGTCTGTCGGCTGTTTTTTGTATGTAACCTGTAAATATTATAGCAGCCTAAAACAAAGAACTTTGCCCACTATAATAGCTCCATTTTCTTAGACCACAGCAGTCCCATTGATACTTTCTCATTTAACTGTGCTCAATTCATTGTGTCGTCTCACAGTTAGACGTTGCCCGTTCGATTCTCAGTTAAAGCGTCTACTGTGTGACGACATGCGTGAATGGGCGTTCCTTCGTTGAAAGTTGTGCGTTAGGCCCGGCAAGCCAGCATGTAAAGCTCTACTGCCAATCATTAGCGGACCGGAGTTCCGCTGTGGCGACCCCTAACCGGGAAAAGCCGAAAGACACACACACACACACACACACACTGTCTCTCTTTCTTAAGTTTATTTTTCTTCTTGTATAACTACCTATGAGTTCTCAGCCTGTATTTTTCCAGAGGTGAACTAATGCATTCTGGCTTTCTTTTTCTCATTGTTTTGTTGGTCTGTGTGTGTGTGTGTGTGTGTGGGGGGGGGGGGGTTGAGGTAGGCTTTTGGACTTTGCATTTCAAAGTACATAGAAACCTCCTTACATGGCATGGTTGTTCAAAGAGTCAAGTGCATTTTTTTACTGTTATCACCATTAGTTATGTTAAGGTGATATTAGATTAACTCTCCTATTAAAACTGTGTACTAGATGCTGCGGTAGCATTGTCGCCTTACAGTCAGATGCTGTCCGGTTCGATTCTCAGCTAGAGCGTCTTCTGCGTGGAGGCATGCGTGAATGGGCGTACCTTCATTGAAGATTGTACGTCAGGGCTGGTAACTCAGCACGTAAAAATCAACTACCAATCATTAATGGACCGGAGTTCTGCTGTGGTGACCCCTAATCGGGAAAAGCCGAAAGACACAACAACAACAACAACTAGAGCAACAAAATCAAGACATTCATCTAACAGCACAGAGGCCTTTTAAAATACATTGTTTCTTTACTTATCTCTCAGCAGATTTGTGCCTGTTTTCATTAACTCACTGATTGTTTTCTCTGTCTCTTGACAAGTTTTCAACCCACTTCATTCACCCTTGCTAATGCTCAGGCTCACTCTGCTCCCCTACCCTCAAATCCCACCCACCCCCTCTTACTCTACATTTATACTTCCATAGCACCAACCACATATTCCTGTAACCAATACCATCAGTTTCCTCCAGTAGGAAAACAATCAATACAATTACTCCTAATAGTAACACCCACTCTAGTTTACCAACCAAGACTCTCTCTCAAATTGACTTATCCTTGCCCCTATAACTATTAAATTATATCTCTATAACCAACCCACTACCCTCCTAACATGCTCTTATCCTAATTTACAAGAAAGATAAAACCAAAGTCAGATTATTTTAATATTTCTCCTCAGTCTACTAGCCTTCATCACCAATTATCAAATCCATCTCCTTCAAATACTTAGGACTTCAACTAATTCTTACAAACAATATCAGCATCTACCTAGCCTATCTTTGTCCATAACACCCTATCTCTACAAACAAACCATACCTGATTCGGTTGACTAATAAAACGAAAACCCTCCTAAAGTTCCGAGACAAGGTTTGGGCCTCATGGCGTACTAACAAAGCTCAACCAAACCACTTAGCCTACCAAAAAATCAGGAATAAGGTGAAACACCAAGTCAGAGTAGACAAAAACTACTACAGTAACATACAACTTAAACATAAAAAAATCCACAAAAAGTTTAGATCACAATCAAAAAGTCCTCCATCCTGGACAAGCTTCAACCCCCCTCCCCTCCCCTAAGTGCCCAGGGAACATTGCTGAAGACTTCAATAAATACTTTACAGAAAGCATTCTATCTCTAACTAAAAATAATCAACAGAATATATAAGCAACACCTACTCCAACCAATAACAACAATAATTTTTCATTTCAACCCATCCCTATTAAAACTATAGAAAAACTACTAAAGAAAATCAAATTTACCACCACAGCAGCCAATAACTTACTGGCTGAATTTCTAAAAATAGCAGCAAAAGCTATATGCTACCCTGTATCAATATTGATCAATTGCTCTATTTCTGAACATGTCCCCTCAATCTGGAAAATGTCACACAATTCCCTTACATAAAGGAGGAAAACCTACTGAACTCACAAATTATAGACCCAATGCCATCCTATCCTCACTATCCAACCTCTTAGAAGAATGTATACATTCTCAACTTCTGCATTATCTCATAACCAATAACTTGATGGACAAATGCCAACATGGCTTCAGACCCTTTCATACCACCACCACTGCACTCCTTAGCTTTACCAATACCAGAAACCATTACAGAAACAAAGGGAAAATAGTTATAGTCTTTCTAGACATGTCTAAAGCCTTTGACACAGTTTCTCATGACAAACCTCTGACTGTTCTCACATACCTAAAACTCAACTCTTCTATTCCCTCCTGGTTCCATAATTACTTAACAGGTCATCAGCAGGCAGTGAAATACCTACAAGACCTCTCCACACTAGGAGCCCCACAAGGTTCCATTCTCGTTCTACTTCCTTTCACTATTTTTACTAACAACCATAATACTGCCACCCCACTAGCTTCCATAATCCAATATGCAGGCGACTCCACAACTGTATGTGCAACACCCACCATACAACAACTTCAGGACATAACACAAAAAGCCTTTACTGATATTGAAACATGGTTGTCCAGCTCACAGCTCATACTCAACCTCAGAAAAACCAAACGTATTATCTTTCAACTCACCAGAACCTCTGATCCTCCTCTCACCTTCTATATCACTGCCAGCAATAATACAAAAAGTACCCTTGAACCACAAACAAAAAAAAAGAAATAGAGGATAATGAGATCATCCCTCCGGATACAATATATTCATGCATGACAGACAAAACAAGTGTGCAGGCGGTGTAGCAATCTATAAAAATTCCCTAACCATCACCTTACTGCCACATGAAATACCAACATTTAACCATGCTGAAGTATTAATTACACTCCTAAAAAACAACAATAGAAAAATTATGTTTAACAGCAATTTATACACCACCAGGTAATAATGCTGATACTGCTGAAAGCATCCTGTAGTGGATATCCCAACAAATTAACCATTAAACTATAATACTTAGAGACTTAAATACAGACTGGCAACTCATAAATTCCTCTACCCCTACTGAATCTATAAACTTGTACAACTTCATTTAATTAATAACCACACCTACTAGAATCAATAAAACTTCAGGGAGACACTCAACATTACTTTGGATTCTTACACACAAACCAGACAAACTGATCAAAGTAGGCTGCCTCTCAGCCAGCGTAAGTTATCACATACCAACATATGTTATTAGAACTCACCATAACCTACATAAGCATATTATCTATAAACAAATATGAAATGTGATGAATTTCTATAATCAATTTCAGGAAAGATATTTTCAATGAAACATTAAAATCAATAGAAATGGAATGTACTTAGAATAATGCCGCTAGATACTGCTGCAGAACACTTTTATAATGTATTCTTAAATAATCTAGCACCAGTACATAATAAAACAGTAAAGTCCAACCCTACACCATGGCTGACAAAGGAAACAACAAAAAATCATGATAAAAAGGGATAAAGCCTGGAAAAATCGGTATAAAAATAGAATTTAAAATGCCTTATAGCAATTTAGATATCTTAGAAACACTGCAACACTCCATTTTAGGCAGGATAAGCAAACAAGCAATATCAACCTACAAGACAAACATAAACAACCCACAACTTTTGTAGTCATAAATAAACTACTTCACCCTGACAAGACCACCAGTCTCTCTCCAAAAGACAATATGATTACTCCATCCTCACACAGTTTAATTCCTACTTTATACAATCATTATATTTCTTAGACACTAACACATCTGCCCCCTCGCTCTACACTTGTCCAATCAAAACCACCCACAGCTCTTCAGTTTTAGTCCAGTACCTACTTCGCTCATGAGGAAGCTGCTCCTTAAACTAAAAACTACTTCCACAGCTGTAGACCAACTACCATTAAACTACCTAAAAATGGCTGCAGAAGTCATAGCCTTCTCTGTGTCCATACTAATTAATACGTCCACAGCAGAAAGATATGTCCCATCACTGTGGAAAAAATCCTACATCATACCATTCCACAAAGGCAGCAAATCTACAGAGTTTAATAACTACAGACCGATAGTGATTCTCTCCCCTCTCCAAAAAAATAGAGAAATGCATCCATATGCAGCTGATACAATATCTAATGTCAAATAACCTGCTCTCAGAAACACAATATGGCTTCAGACCACCACTACTGCTCTACTACATTTTACTAATATAATAAACTAACATAGAAATGATGGTCTGCTTGTGTCAATGTTCTTAGACTTGCCAAAGGCATTTGATACTGTCTTGCTCCAGCTACTGCTTGTTCGACTCTCATCAATAGGACTTTCACAGTACCCCCTGCTGTGGTTCCTTAGTTACCTATCTGGAAGGCAACAAGGCATTAAATGGCAACAAAAGTACTCATCCTTTTGCCCAATTACTACAGATGACTATCAGGATTTTATGCTAGGTGCTCTACTATTTAATATATTTATTAATGACCTCCACACATTATGTTAGTTTAGTTCAGCATGCAGATGACTCAAATTTAATATGTGCTGCCTCAACAGTAAATAAGCTCCAACACATTACCCCCAAATTTTTCTCCTCTGTAGAAACCTGGCTCAGAGTCAAACCTCCCTATTCAACCCCAGGAAAACTAAGCTAATACTTTTTACCTCAAAAAGTTGCCAAAATCAAAGCAATCTTTTATTGTTAAGTCAGCAAATAATACTGTCATTGGAACTGTAACTCACAGTAAACCTCTAGGTGTTATAATATGATCAACATGTACTGCACACCATTAAATCTGCACACCAGAAACTAGACTCCCTTTACAGGATCAATGAATTCTTTACAGATACTGCAAGAAAAACTCTAGCTACTACTTTCTTACTGCCGACTGTCTTATATGCCGCTCCTATCCTAACAAACTTAAACAATACTCAAAGAAAGAAACTTGCCTCCTGCTACAATAAAATAGCTAAATTTGCTACCGATGTCCCTCATAGGACCCACTATTGTCATAGCTTAAAGCAATTAAACTGGCTTGAACGGTACAACTGTCTAACATTTTCACAACTAATTACAGCGCACAAACTCATTTGCCATCTAGAAAAATGCCCTGCACTACAAAACTTATTACTACCCTATTGTCCAACAAGGGACCTCTGTTCTAATAACAAATTCTTATCACTTACAAATAAGTCAAATAATGTTGCAGGAGACTCACTCTACTCCCAATATGTTGCTAAACTCTGGAATACTATCTCCATGCAAATAAAACTCTCCAACAAACTCAGTAGTTTTAAACCACTGCTTAAACAACATCTTAATCAGTCCTGGTCCTGTACATGCTCATCACAGGGTTAAAACTTTGTGTTCACTGTACAATACTCTCCAAATACTCTCCTTAAACATATTTTCAACCTCTTACTGAAAAGGAAAAACAAATCCACTAAGTTGTACATGTGCTTTCTCTTTAATAACTTCCACCACTGTAAAATCTTAGAATGTGTAAATGCAACTACTGTTTGTGTATTAATGTAAATAGAAATGTAATTACTCTCCCCTGGATTTTCAAAAGCTTGCACGACATCCATGATTAGTGTTAGATGAAATTTTGCCAATATGGCGGCAGAGCGATCCACATACGTGCACGTCTGATGTGCGTGAGCGCTGTAGCACTAGTGCTGCACGTCCCCAGCTCCCGTATGCAAATCACCTCATTTTCAGGTGAAAACCATGCAAATGAGGTAAATTTGCCATCCAGGAAGCAGGAATCAGGGAGTGCAGGACTAGCGCAATATGCAGAAATGTACTCGGTTAGTAACCGAGTACATCACTGCAAACTCCAAAACAGAGCTATGACAGCTCCAAATAAAGGCTGCATAGCATTGAGGAAGCATGCCAATGGCCAAGTAGAAGGCCATTGGCATTGCAAACAATGCCAAATGTACAAAATACAACTTTTATGATATGTCCGCCAATCACGTCCGTTGAAGCATAGGGCAGTGGCGTGCAAACGGGACTGGTGGGGAAATAAGAAAATAAAGCTAAAAACAACAGTCAAACTAAAATCAGTATTCCGCAATGCAAGTCAATGACAGGCAAAAGACAACCTGGCCAGTGAGTAGTGGCTGCTAAGGGGGGAGGCACAGTGTGACACATGTAACTATGCATTAGCAGGCAATTCTATGCAAATGAGGGGAAGGATAGTGAATCCCGGTTTTCCCCAGCATGTGAGGCAGGTCCCAACAGTGTATGAGTATGAATAGCTGAGTGCAAGTCTAGGAGGTAGGTGACATCATGTGTGGGAGTGTCAAGCGTACTGTCAGCGGATTGGAGCCCTGTGGCTCGGGGTTGCATCCAGCTTAGCACAGCAAAGCCAGGAGGTTTGTCTAAACCTGCCCAGCACATACGACACAGTGTAAGCAGGTGTGCACACCATGCAATGGGATCTACAGGAAGATAAAGGAAGTAAACCCAGGAAATAGCAGCAGTGTGCACACTGCAGTACACCAATTGCATGGCATGCCCCCAGAATTAATTATTAGGGCAATGGGAAGGGAAAGCAGCAGTAGGAAGTTAATCAAGGGGTACTAGGTTCGCTGCCAGGTGAAAAGGATTGGAACCAGCCAATTACATAGACAGCAGACCAGCTCAGCCCAGAATGCCACTATAAACTATGCAAACACCTACCCCTCCGTTTTTTCCCACACCCTACACCGTCGGTGTAAACAAGCAGGGAACTTTTAACACTCATGACAGCAAAATGTTAGGGGCTGCAATAGCTGTCATACAACTTGTGGAAGAGGCTGAGGGTGGCGAGAATGGGAATGCTGCCGACCAACCCACAGTGAGGAGATGGAGAAGAGTGTACAGACCCAGGGTGACCTACCAAGGGCTACATGAGCTGGCGATAGTGGAGCACTGTAGGGTGGACAGGGACCTCCTACAGCAGACTGTTGAGCTGTGCCGGCCACACCTGACACACAGAACTAACAGAGGGGTACCCTTCCCAGTGGAAATGAAGGTATGTGTAGGCCTAAGAATACTACCTACAGGCACCTTCCAAAGGTCAACTGGGGATATTATGAGGATCTCACAGGCATCAGCATCCAGGGTACTCCACCAGTTCCTGGATGCCATGGCAGCACATGTCAGTAAGCATGTATATTTCTCCTTCACCCGTGAGGCGTTGGCCAGCAGTATGCGTCTTTTCCACCAAATAGCGGAATACCTTGAGGTAGTTGGTGCAACAGAGTGCAGGCATATACGCTTCAAAGCACAACCTGGTGAGCAGGGTAGGGTCTACACCAACCGCAAGGGCTTCCCTTCCATCAACTGCCAGGTTGTGTGCGATGCCCAGGGCATAATACTGAACATGTGTGCTGGCTGCTCTGGAAGTTATCACGATTCCCACATCTTGCATCTGACGCAGCTGTACCAAACATTTGCCAATGGGGACATCCCACATGGTCACCTAGTGGGGAATGCTAGATACACACTGGAGCCATGGCTGATGACACCCATCAGAAATGCACACACACCCGAACAAGAACTCCATAATAAGGCACATGCACAAACAAGAATCATAACAGAGTGTGTGTCTGGGATGCTGAAGTCACGGTTCTGGTGCCTGGACACATCCGGTGGAGCCTTGCAGTACTCACTAACTACATGTACCTAAATCTTCCTTGTATGTGCCATGCTATACAATATGATCCTGCAGAAACAGCTGCAGCAGGAGCAGCAAGGGGCAGGGCCATATAGCCCTCCCACCAATGCCAAGGCCTGCACAGGCACAGAGTGACTCTGAGGAGGAATAACCAGAGCCTGCCCCAATAGGCAGAAGGAGATGTGCCCAGTATGCCTTGGCACTGGCAAAGAGGCAACGCATAGCACATACACTGACATGGGAGGGACCCAGGGAATAGCACCTCTCTCTGACTCTCACATACAGTAAAAGGGATGCCAAACATTGCACTACCTGCGCTTAACCATGCGTAGGCAGTGTACTACGTACATCCAACATAGGCAGCGCTGTACCACCCACAATACTGGGACACCCGCAGGATAAGTAACTCACACATGCCAGTCAGGGGGGGTCACATACCCAACAACAGTCACATCCAGCAGGACAAGTGTAGATAAACACAAACAAATGCCATACTATGGCCACTGAATGAGGGGGTATGGGTGACCCCCCACTCAGACCTACATGGACAGACCACATCAGGCCAGGTGGTGGGATGTCAGTTGTGACAGCTAGGAAGTCAGAAACTAATGTGTATGCAATCAAATGATAAGAACAGAAATACACCGGTATGGCGTAGCCAGCATGATGGGTAAGACCACTGACAGAATCAGACTATAAGACATACCAGTACAGTCCTAGCAAATGTGTACAACTGACAGGTGTGCCCCCCCCCACCTCACACAGAAATACAATAACAGGTGCACCCCCCCCCTAATCTTGTGTAGAAACATAGAAATAGTCAGGTGCACCCCCCGCTATGCAGACATGTTGCAACAGTCAATGCCAAATGATCAGTGGATACCCAGCAGACATGGCATGCTACCTGTCGGTGTACAACACAAAAGTCAGCTGTGCAGTACAAACTACCGGACATGCTCCACACATGCATAACAGATGGCCTTACTAGGCATGCTCACACACTTAAGAGAAATTAAGACAATGTCAGTCATCAACATACTGAAAGGTTATACTGAGCATGCTGACACACAAACACATGAAGGCCATGTATGCAAACACCAGTGGACCAGACATATCCAGTGGTTGCAACAGTTACTGCAGACACATGTCAGTAGGTACCACTCATGCCTTGCACACACAGTGGATAGGAATACAGACATATATGTAAGGACAACACACCATAATATTCCAAAGGTAGATGGATATAGATGTGTGGAAGAGGGTGATCGTGACAAGCAGCCATCCACGTCTGTCCCACAGAGCACACAGCCAAAGGGCTCCAAAGACATCAGTTGCAGATGTCACACACTGCAGTTACTAGGGACCAGTACCTGTCAGCACCACAGACTATGTGGCCCATGTGCCAGCTGTGCAACATGGCTGTACAAGGACATTGTCAGCTAGTTGCCCTAGACACGCACCTGTGACATATGACCCCGTGTGTGGCCACCTGTGGAGTGTCACCCCTACATGAATGGTGTATGGGCCATGCACACACTGGCCACCCCATAGCGGTACCCTGACAAGCCTGCTGAGGTTATCCAATGTGTAATGCACCTCTGGGAGACTTGTAGGCCAGTAATCTCTGTGGTGCATCCCATAACTGCGTACTGCTGTAATGTGATAGACTAGTTAGGTAGGAGTTCTAACCCCAGACATGGCAACTGTGTGTGTGTGAGTGTGTGTCACTGTTCGTGTGTGTGTCTGTCTCTCACTGACTGTGTAGAGAGCAATGCTTTTAGGTTACTCACACCCCTTACATTTCACATACCCAACTTCGGCAATGCTGTCACCCACCTAGAAATACTCCCCTGGGAGAGCTGTAGCCCAGTAATCTCCGTAGCGCATGCTGTAACTGCGTACTGCTGTAGTGTGATAATGTAGTTAGGTAAGAGGTCAAACCCCAGATGTGGCAACTGTGAGTGTGTGAGTCTGTGTGTGCGTGTCTGTCTGTCACTGACTGTGTAGAGAGCACTGCGTTTTAGGCCACTCACACCCCTTACAAGTCGAATACCCTCCTTTGTCAAGGCTGCTGTCACGCAACTTGGAATACACCTCTGGGATGGTCGTAGCCAAGTAATCTCCATAGCATGTCCCACAACATCGTATGGCCATAGGGTGATTAAGGAGTTAGTTGGGAGTTCAAGCCCCCGACCTGCCAGCAGTGTGCGTATGCGTGCATGTCTGTCTGTGTAGAGTGCAATACTTTTAGGTTACTCACACCCCATACATTTCACATACCCAACTTTGGCAAGGCTGCTGATGTCACCCACCTAGAAATACTCCCCTGGGAGAGCTGTAGCCCAGTAATCTCCATAGCGCATGCTGTAACTGCATACTGCTGTAGTGTGATAATGTAGTTAGGTAGGTCAAACCCCAGATACGGCAACTGTGCGTGTGTGAGTCTGTGTGTGCATATGTGTGCATGTCTGTCTGTCACTGACTGTGTAGAGAGCAATGCTTTTTAGGCTACTGAAACCCCGTACATTTCACATACCCAACTTTGGCAAGGCTGCTGATGTCATCAACCTAGAAATACTCCCCTGGGAGAGCTGTAGCCCAGTAATCTCTGTAGCGCATGCTGTAACTGCATACTGCACTGCTGTAGTGTGAATTAGTGGTTGGGTTCCATCCCTACACATGGCAGTTCCGGATGTATTGTGTGTGTCACTGTCTGTGTAGGGAGCAATGCATTTTAGGCTAGTCTCTTACAGTCATTTTAAAGCCCTACTTTGGCAATCCTGCTGATGTCATGCAACTTGAAATACACCTCTGGGATGATCATAGCCAAGTAATCTCCATAGCACATCCTGTAACATTGTATGGCCATAGTGTGATTAAGTTCTAGCCCCCAACCTGCCAACTGTGTGTGTATGCGTGCATGGTTGACTATGAAGAGATCAATGCTTTTAGGTTACTCACACCCTGTACATTTCACATACCCAACTTTGCCAAAGCTGCTGATATCACCCACCTAGAAATACTCCCCTGGGACAGCTATAGCCGAGTAATCTCCGTAGTGCATGCTGTAACTGCATACTGCTGTAGTGTGAATTAAACACATGGTTGGGTTCCATCCCCACACATGACAGTTCTGGATGTATTGTGTGTGTCACTGTCTGTGTAGGGAGCAATGCATTTTAGGCTAGTCTCTTACAGTCATTTTAAAGCCCTACTTTGGCAATCCTGCTGATGTCATGCAACTTGAAATACACCTCTGGGATGATCATAGCCAAGTAATCTCCATAGCACATCCTGTAACATTGTATGGCCATAGTGTGATTAAGTTCTAGCCCCCAACCTGCCAACTGTGTGTGTATGCGTGCATGGTTGACTGTGAAGAGATCAATGCTTTTAGGTTACTCACACCCTGTACATTTCACATACCCAACTTTGCCAAAGCTGCTGATATCACCCACCTAGAAATACTCCCCTGGGACAGCTATAGCCGAGTAATCTCCGTAGTGCATGCTGTAACTGCATACTGCTGTAGTGTGAATTAAACACATGGTTGGGTTCCATCCCCACACGACAGTTCTGGATGTATTGTGTGTGTCACTGTCTGTGTAGGGAGCAATGCATTTTAGGCTAGTCTCTCACAGTCATTTCAGAGTCCTACTTTGGCAATCCTGCTGTTGTCAGTCAGTGTGAAATACACTTTTGGGCAAGGACTACCCCAGTAATATCCATGGCGCTTACTATAACTGTGTAGTTCTGTAGTGTCATACACTAGTTAGGTAGGGGTGCTACTCCCAAACATGATAGGTGTGTGTGTGTGTGTGTGTGTGTGTGTGTGTGTGTGTGTGTGTGTGTGTGTGTGTGTGTGTATGTGAGTGTGTGTTTGTAACCCGTATCCTGTGTAGAGGTGGTTGTGACTGTGTGGCCAATGTGGAGTGGGTTTTCCATTTTCTTATATGGTGGCCATACTATATATCACAATGTCCACTGTACAGGGATAACACATGTAATATGGCTGCGGGGTGCAGAGCCATACCCAGACATGTGACATCAAGGCCAGGCAATCACAGTTAGCAACCCCAGTAATGCCCAGAGCACACTCTCACCCCATGTGTCATACACACACACACACACACATGCCTAGGTAACAGCCAATATGTGAGTAATACACTGCACATTGGCCACCAATAGTAACTATGGAGTGACAGCGGTGGGCCACAGAGGGCATGACACCCAGTCCATCTGTGCAATATGCACATACGTGCAGACAGTGCACCTCCCCCATGTTCTCCAATGGACAGCTGCACCACCTGTGGTGCCATCACGTGACCCACAATGGATATACCATGCCTGACATGTCTGTATGGACAGATGCCACTGACACCAAGGAATGCTGATAGCATGCACACTATGTAGGTGCAGGGTAAATCTGCCGGACATTACCAGCTCCCACCACAGGTGGGCAGGACTGGCACATCTGATGTTAATCTGTGTTCACAACATGGGCCGGACACCCCAGGGACAGTTCCACATGTCACTATACATGCATGTGGGAGGTGTGCACATCCCAGATGCAGTCCATGTCATGGCCAAAGGAACACAGACATGGCAAGCGATGCACGGCAATGCCCACATACAGTAGTCACCCAGGTGACTGGATGGGGGATGCAATACCTGCCTGTGTGGGCAAATGCAGACACTACATCCCTGAGCCACAATGCAGACCATCATCATGTGGCTTGATGCCAAGGTACACCCATCACCTAGCCATGGACAGCCATCTGGTGAAGTTGAACACTACACACCTGTGCAGACATGCACACATGCATGTCAGTAGTGGCACCCTGTGTGTTTGTGTGTTGCATGCTGCAGATGTTCACATCCAGACTCCCTACAACCCCCATGGGCATACTGCAGCATGCTGTCTGATGTCCCATACCCTTCGACCATACAGCCCCCCTATGACCTGTATGATGCATGGGATACCTGCACAGTGATGTAATGTGGCAATCCCACAACCGATGAGTTGTACACCTGGCCCTGCCATGTGTGGCAATGTGTGTGTGTCCTTGTGAGAATGTGGCTATGTTGACGCTGGCACCTGTTCATGCCGACAGGCACATGTATGTCAACTACCTTACAGCTACTGTATCCCTATTGCAGATGTCACTCACCATCACATATATGTTCTGAGTGCTCCACAACAGGTAACCTATGTGGCGCATCCAATAATTGCAGCAAACTGTGCTAGCACTACATAGTCATCAGGGGTTTGATACCCTTTGCTGCTAGGTGTGTGACACAGCCATGCCTCACGTTTACCCTCCCACCCCTCCCTGATGTGTATTAGCCTCTGTGTCCCCCACCCCCTCTCAGGTGGTCGTGGAGACCTACACCTGCTTTGCTTAGGCAGCAGCATGTGTAATGTAAGTAATGCTCATGACCAGCTGATGGCCTCTGCATGAATTGCAGCCCTCCCCTAGCTGATTGCATGTGAAACAGCTGTGGTAACATCCCCATCGCCAATTGTATGGAAACACACTCCAATACCCAGGAACATCAAGGTGGTGTTTGCCCTTGTCACCCACTGTGGGCAAGAACTAAATCTGTTGTGTGCCAAACAGCATCCCAGATGGATTGCGGTGTACCTCTAACAACATACACTGTGGAAACAGTGCAAACGGGAGGTGGATTTGCCTGACCCTACTACAGCCTGTAAGTGCCGCTATACTGCATTTGGAGTAATGTTGCTTTCACAGTGTTTGTGTGGATATGGCTGATGTACATGTCTCAATACCTGCCATGTCAGTTCCATGTTGATGGGGAATCTCCATCTGCAGGGTCATCTGCAGTCTGGGCAGTGTTGTGTCCATGGCTGCATGTGTCACCCACGGAGCATCTAGCTGTCGACTGCTGAAGGTAGTGTGAGGATTGCAGTCAGTAGATGGAGAAAGCTGTAGTAGTCAAAGATATCATATCCTTCAAAGGACATATGCTGCAACAACCCTGTAAGAACAGTAAATGTATGTGGTCATCACAGCAACATGTCAATATTGGCCTTGTGTATGTGCTCCCAGCCACACCTCTGTCAACCTTTGTACATATGTCATGCATGACGTGGTGCATATGTGCTGTACACCATACTGTGTGGCATCATATCTAAGAACAAGCCATGGATATATCTGACTGCTACACGTTATGTACAGTAGGGGTTACCTTAAATTACCTGCACATTCTGAGGATGTACGTACAGTACTGAGGTCTGTGTACCTATGGTGAATGTTGACAGTGTGTGTAGTGTTGATATGTACCTTAGCCTGTGTACAGACTGTGGTAGATGACATTGTTCTTGTTCCCCTACTTTCAGATGTTACATGCTGCCCCACTGTATGGCACTATAGTGGTGTACATTTGTAGGGCCATAAACACACATATCCCATACCACAGACAGCCACCAGACCAAACTATGTAGGAGGCCAGTATATGTAGGGCAGTCTGTGAGTGGCACATATGAGGATGGTGTTGAACACATAGTCCATATACTGTCATACCATGCTAGGTAACCATAGGTGGCTGTGGCTGTGTTCACATTGGTTGTGGATATGCACTGTCACACAGGTGTATCCTACCCTGTGCTGTGACATGCCTGTGGAGCCTGCTGTATATGCAGGTACATGTGCAATCCCCCTTGGGAGGTGTAGGCCAGTGTTGAACCAGTCCGCCTGCAGCCTGCACAGTGCATTTGACATGCCTAGCAGCTGAGTGTACCTACCCAGTGGGATGCCATGTGCAGATACTAGCCAGATGTCTCACTGCCAGACCTCCCCTAATGGTCATGTATGCCAGACAGGGCAGTGGTATGCAGTGCGGATGTATGTCAATACCTATTGTGTAGTATGTGGCCATGGCACCCCTGTACCAGCAGTCATACCTTTACAGGCCAGGCAGGGGTGTGTGAATGCATGACCTATGATGGACATTATATACCTGTCGTCATGTGTTATACCCATCTACATGGCCATCCACATCCATATTGTGAGGCATGGTACACATGTGTAGCACTAAGGGCGTATGTGTATACCTCTGGAATGTACAGACCGTGTCAGACCCCCACATATATTGGCCAATATCTCTGCTGCAATCCACAGTGGCATTACATGCTAGTAGCAGTACTGTACACTGATGTCCTTTGGATGTAGTTCAGTAACCAATGGCACACATGTTATGAGCAGATGTGACCTACCACACACACCATGTCTGTGAAGACAATCCCAATGACAGCAGCAATAGCCTATTAGTATACCTGCTAGAGATACAGGACATCCCCTGCAACTACAACATTGGGAACATATTGGCTGGGGTTGGTCTACACTTCATGTCCAGGAACTATAGTGGGAATATATGTACATTTACATATCCAGATGACCAGATATATGACTACATATGTGTACTACACCCATTTAACACTGTTATGGCAACCACCCACTACTGATCCCCACATCATGTGTGCATGGTCCCATTACATCTCCTGTGTGATGGGCATCCATCCCGTGTGTGAGCAGCTGTGCTACCGACAGCATGTACCAATATCCCATACAGGAAAACTGGCACACACAGGGCAGCCACATATTTGTAGGAGGATCAGGAAGTACAGACAGACTGCGAGTGGAGTTGTGTTATGCATTGTACAGTACTGGTGTTACAGGGTGTCGGTGTACATACTATTTTGCCATGGAATGCAGTCCGTCTGCATAGCACACAACTGTGGGCCTACCCTCATGCTGGCTGGAGCTCTGCCTATCATGTCTTGTCTGTCCACCACACAGGTCTTATGTAAGATAATACGCTGGCAGTGTGTGTGTTGCATGTTACCGGTACATGGCTACATCTATGGCTGTCCATATCAGAAATTCATTGACCAAGGGTATGTTACAGACTATCCTGTAACACCTGCACCTTGTGTAGTGTATGGCAATAGTTGTCCACATATGTGCCTGTGTTCCAGCCTCTGTCCATCACCTATATACCAAGCTGTGCACATATGTCATGTTGTCGGTGGTTGATCCATAGTGGGCTGGGAGTATAACACACTGCCATTTCTGCCATCAGTCCACTGCTGTTGTAACCCCCACACATATGGTGGAGCTGGGGCCATATATGTGTGGGCACCACCTACACAATACATGTGTGCCCTCATGCACTGCAGAACACAGTGTATGTAACAGTGTTATATGGCCTTGTATAATTGAGTCTAGGAGGGAGCACCAGAAAAGACCTAGGCTGCTACAAAATGTGGGGTTATCAGGGCTGAGCTGCCTTAAGGTATCTGGATGTACAGTACCACACACTTTACCTATATACACATTACTGTCATGGATCTGGGTACTGTAGGACTACTGCCCCCTGCCATACAAACTGTTCTGTGAGTTGGTGTGCACGTGATGGTGTCAGTTATGCCAAGTTATGTAGCAGTTACAACCCATGTAGTCATAAGACGTCCATACCACCTACTGTGTTTGCACAGTGTGTAGATACAGGCTGCTGAACTACACACCTGGAGTACATACCTTCAATTGTTAGGTATCCTGTTGCCCAGTGTGTCTTTCCTATTGTATAATATGAATGGCTTGGCCTGGACAGCAACAGCTGTGAACCTTTCCAACCTACTGTATGAGTGTAACTGGTTCACTGTAGCATCACTCCATTGATATAGTTGTCAATGTCTGAACAGCTATATGGCACGGCATGTAGAACTGTAATAGAACATGATGACAGGTTACCATCTTAGAAAACCTGTGGGTGTTGTTTCACCTATGGCCTCTCTGTGGGTATATGTTACAGGCAGTGATTGTCATTTGTATGGGTGGCACAGTGTCCAGTCATTCAGGGGTCAATTGTAGGCATAGTGACTGTTCCATATTGTGTGCACCTACCGCTTATATTTCATACTGTACATATAACTGCGTGTGTATGTGTAGTCACATGTATATATATATATATATATATATATATATATATATATATATACCTGTATCTGCATATCTGTGTTTGTGTATCTGAAGCCTGGTAATGTTGATAGCATCCACATAATACATTCCCCATGGGAGCCAGAATGTACTGCATATGTTACCAATGACAGCCTGACATCATACAGGTGGGATGTAGTACAGGCAACATCGTGTGCCCATGTTGCCACTGGCCCTGGTTATGGGATTACCGACACTTGGTAGTGTATTGCAGGGTGGACGTGTGTGGCTGGGGGGATGCCTATTCTTACGACTCATACAGTGTGTGGTGCCTCTCAACCCCATTAATGTAACATGTAGCCTGTTACATTCCACTCCCTAAAAGCTACATGTGCCTTGTAGTACCAGCACAACAGTGTTGCACCAATGGGTCGGTAGGCATGGGAATCCCATTGAGGTCTGCCATGTATGTGTATATGTGCATGTGTGCATATCTGTAGGGTACACCGGTCTGAGTCCACATACTCCTATTACAATACACATTGCCACACAGTAGTAAGGATACTATTGTCTTCACCCATAGGTGTGGCAACGCAATGCAACACCCTACTATGCCTGGTATGTGCACCACATGCATATCCCTGTGGTACCACTGTTGTAATATGCAATGGGTTGTTTTTGCGTCGTGACCACTGTGTGATAGTGAGTATGTCAGAGTATCTAGATGGGTTCTAGCATGTACAATATCAAGTGGGGTATGTGGGTGCTGTGTACACTGTCTTTACACCATGGTACACCTGGTATATGGCCCACGTACCACTCTCAGGTGGCCAATGTCACCATCACCCATACAGGTAACAGATAGGATACGGCCCAGGTACTCATGTGCTGTGTGCAGCCTACCTGTAACACATTGGACACATGGACTAGTTAGTTAGCAACTATACAACCAGGTCTCTAAGATGTGTGTCTACCTTTTATGCATCAGTCAATGTGTATATGATGGTATGACACACTATGTATTCACCATATACAAACATTACATCCCCCATTACCATATTGTATGTGTCTGAGGATGGTCTGCATGTAGCACGTGACCTGGTACACACTTCACCCTACAGATGGTGTCATGTGTGCAATGACAGCCACACGGGTCAGTAGCACTACATACCCGGGTTGGGGTCTAGACACAGTGTTGCCAAGTCAGGATGTGTGTGTATGTGGATGGGTTGACATAAGGGTGCAGATTATACCTGTACTAGCAGGCCATCAGTGACATTTGCACGGCCAATAGCTGTTATACATACCTGTGGCATGTGTGCAACTGTACAACACATATGTCATGGCCATGGTATTGCCACACAGAGATACCCCTGTAGAACATGACTAAGGACCATCCTCCTGCTGACACATGTATGCCTACAGCACAAATGGATGACAGTATGGGGATATTAATTGGTGTTACCAACAGCTGAGATGAATCCTAGCTGCATGGCTACACTACCTGACATGTATGAAGTACACATTACCCCTGACTACATTCTACACTGCAATACATTGCGGCACGCTATCACAGTCACCGTGTGCATCAGAACCAAGTTAGCCTGTCCCTGTGTTGATGTTATGGATGGCAGGGATGTAGCACAGGTATCATCATATGCAGTGTGTGTGAATATCATTCAGGCTGCATAGCTACACTACCTGACATGTATTCTGTACACATTACCCCTGACTACATTCTACACTGCGGTACATTGCGGCACCCCATTACAGTCACCATGTGCATCAGAACCATGCTAGCCTGTCCCTGCATCGATGTTATGGATGACAGAGTTGTGGCACAGGTATCATCATATGCACAGGGTGTTTTGCAGTTGTGCCAGAGGCCGAGGGTGGTCCAAATGTGTCACCATGTGTGTGGGTGAGGGGTGTGGTTCCTTGATTGTGGCATGGTGATGTGGTGTGTGCCAGTATGGGGACACTCTAGGTGTGGTTGCATAGTGTGTGGGTATGCATGCACACAATTCGGCCATGTGGCTGCCCCACACAGGTAATGTTGGACAGCTGAAGACCATACCTGGCAGGGTGTGCAGTTCACTGCCTTCAGCCACAGACATGCCGACTGTGCCTGCCAGGGGTTCCATGGGCACATGCAGGTACAAGACCTTGAGGTGCTACTCTCCCCGATAATGTCATATGTCCACTGGAACCATGTCCCACCTGGGCTTGGTCAGGGCCACATGGACATGGCCTGCTGTGGTGTGGTGTGGACAGCAGCCCCTGTGGTGTGCTGGGGCTGGTACTGCCACTACAGGAGCGGCTGTGCATCCTGGCACATCCACGTTGACTGGCAGCTGCTGGTGTCTCTGGCCTACGTCCATGCAGATGTCGCACCACTCCCACCACACGTTCTAACACAGACATACCACAGTCAAGGATGCCAACCATCTCACCCCACCATCTATTCATAACCTCAGTATATTCACGGAAGGCAACAACAAGTTCATGGAGGTTGCCACTTACAGCTGCGAAAGCAGACCTCTGCAGCCTCAGGACCTGTCTGGAGTGCATTTTCATAAGTGCCTGTGCTTCCATTAGGGCCTGAAACATGCTCCTAGTGGTACCAGTCATGGTGCCTCTGCCAGGGGCAGGATGACCTGCGGTCCTCCCATGAACACTATGGTACATCTGCCGATGTGGTGACCTTCCAGACATCCAGCTATGCTGGCTGTGACCTGAAACAGTTGGCATGGACACCACACTTTCCTGGCCATTGCCACCAAGCGCCAACTGTCCCTCTGCTATGGCCACATGTGATGGGGTTTTGTAGTGCCATTGTAACTGTGTGCAGACTTGGGGTGGCTAGCAGGGTGATGACACATGGTGCAGTGTCGGCTTCTGACAACCCCACTTGTGCCTCACCTGTACCTTCATCATCGGTGTCTGTAGGGACACCTACCTCAGTATGCATGCAGGAGGGACCCTGACCCACCTCGCCACCTGTGGGGGAAAGAAATGCACATGTTAAGACCTGTACAGCAGTGCATAACAGTATACACACTCATACTGACAGCCACCTTACTACCTCACCTTCCCCGAGATTGCAGACAATCCCACAATCAGTTACATATGTTCCCCTTCCTGCATGGCACTTGCTAATATACACTCATCACTACAGCCCATTAACATATCATCCCTCTCCATGCTTACACATGTGGTTATCACACCTGACCTCTTACTCCATTGCCTTCCTGACCTGAGTGGAGAAGGTTTTATATGGCCTCACAGCTGTCACCCTGTATTACCCTGTGTATGGGCAGTAATGTTGTACAAGGCCCCATATATGGTTGGGGCTGCTACATTCACTACATATGTCACACACCAGAGCCTCATACTACAGTCTTGCTCAGTCCATGCCACATCTGCTGCACAAGCATCCCATCATGTGGACGACAGTACTACCTGGATACACTCACTGATGTGCTATGGTAATTCCTCATTGCATTTGTAGTGTTGCATATGTGGGTAGCCAGTTACCTATCTGCTGCTGGCAATATGATGTGTATACCTGACATGTACTGCACTTCCCAATGCATGCTCCATGCTACAGACCTTGTTATGCTATCAGCTGTTCTGTGTTCACATACCTGACAGGTTGTCCTGGTGTCCCATGTCTCACTCCATGTACAGCACAATCCCAAGGGGAAGTACCGCCATGTGGTCATTCCCACTATTACCTGTGCATACATGGACACACACATCTGACATGCATCGTCCACACTCCACTAGATTGCACTTGCGAACACAACTGAGTCACACACACACACACACACACACACACACACACACACACACACACTTCTACATGTTTTGTTGCACAACATTTGTACACACAGTCCTCTCATTAGCCTTCTGTCAATGTGCATTACACATGGAGCTCAACAGCATGCAGTGTAACTATAGTGACATCACGCTAGTGGCAGTATAGATGTGTGTGAGGCATGGGCTTTGTTGGTAGGTGATGGCCCCTACCAATGTTAACAGTGCACCCATGTACAAAGTGTTACTGTGGCCTGTTCTGCACCCTGCCTTGTACTGTGCACCATAACTCGCAGGTGTAGAAACCATTGATACATCTGTAGTACTGTGTCGGTTATGTCAGCTCCAATGCTCACAGCCCCTGTGTGTTGTAGCAACAAACACCTGGGATGGTATGTGAACAGCTGTCAGTTGTGGATGCCTGATGTCTGTATTACAGATCACATCAACAGTGCATGTATAACCAGTACATGACTATTATACTGACAACCAGTGGACCTTACCATGGCTGTGAGGGGTGCCCTACACATGTCCCAGACCTCTGCATGGTTACAAGGTGTATTCATGTGCACATCCCTTGGAGTGCACACACTGCTGTGATGAATGCTGTGGGGTCAGGGTTACGTCTGCAATGTTTTTTTAACCTGGTTGTGTGCAGCTGCAGCCATGGTGGTTTTGAGGCACACATGTCCCTACTGCAGGCCATGTGTCCTGCCACATGTCACATCCCTGTGGACACATTGACAGGATGTTAGTTATCTTGCATATGTCTGTTGTACCCTTCTGATACCCCAGCATGTTCTCTGCTGTGATGCAGTGCATTTCTCAGCAACAAAATGTGAACGTGTACAGCATGCAGTATGGGTAGGTGTGTTAGACGTGTGCATGTGGGATAGCCCATAGCTATTACATGCCCAGTTTATCATCATGCATGAACACGAACCATACTCACTGGCTACAGGCTGCTGCTGTGGTTGTATCCTGGAGGGACCTACATAGGAGTGCGAGAAAGCTAATGTCAGTGGCCACAGCTGTGGCATTCATAACAGGTGAGTGCAGCATTACGTTACATCAACAGTAGAATTACACAATATTACAGCTTCTACACAACAGTTTATTACTACTATACAGCAGCAGACAAAGTATATGAAATCTCAGTTTTGCATGATGTACCTGTACAGCTGCAGATGCATACACACAAGTGGTGTACCAATGTGCCCTGGGGCCTTAACTGCACGCTCCTCACTTCGTGTGTCATTGGCACCCACCTCCAAGATGTGCTCTGCCAGGTGTTGATGCTACAGGCAGACAGGTGCCACTAAGCTGTTGAGAAGCTCTTCCACACGGGTGAGGGGTGGATGGGCAGGTTGCTCCCCTGTTGTGAGGTGGTCCCCACTTACGGCAGCTGCACGCCGATGTACATGGCAAAGCAGGTCAGTGCATTGATGCCAGACCTGCTCATTGCTGCGGTTATGCAGTCCGACATCACTGACCCTGTGGACTAGCTTGTTCCACAGGGCGGTCCTCTCCTGCTGGTCATGGGCTGTCCGGCCAAAAAGAAGTACGTAGTGCTATACCAGGTGGTCAATGATGATAGCCATTTCTGTGGCGCTGTACGTGGGAAGGTGACTATGCGACATGATTCCTGGAAGACAAAGATAGAAACAGGTCTGAGCCACCCATACAGCAGGGTTACCATAGTTCTTAATACACATATATGTCTCCCCCCACCATATCAGCTATAACAACATGTTCACAGACTGCAATTGTTATGTCAGCTGCTTACCTACCATTGGGACATATGTTGTATTGTACCAAGCTTTGTGCTATATGTATGTGCCACACTTTGTGCTATGTGTTTGTAGCCATGCTCCCTGTGGGGATACTTATCTTTGCTGGCCTGTTACAGACTATTTCACCTGCATGCCATTGTCAGTGCCACTATATATATATATATATATATATATATATATATATAAAAATAAATATACATACATATATATATATATATATATATATATAAATAAATATACATCTATGTACATATATGTGTAGATATACGTTGTACATTGTTGATATATCTATGTCTAGATGAGTGTCTGTATCTGTACACATACATGTCACAGTCCATATCACACAGATGTCTGGAGTGCATACAGACATCCGGTCCACATTCTGTAACCGTCTTTCATTCACAGCTGCACTGTTCTACCTTGCTGCAACACAGACAGGTGCCACATGTGAATACAGCCTAACATTAGGGTGCTAACTATGGTGTGAGATTGCTGGTACACCTATTACACACCTATGGCATTTGTGCATGCTACATTACACATTCACATGACTGTCCTGCAAGTGGTGTGCACTGACACACGTGTCTATCATGACGGCAGTACATCCACCAACAGCTATTCTCCACACTAACATTACACAGATATTATGGCTGACATCTTTGTCATTCATTGCTGATCTGCACAGTTGGTGGGTATGTCCCACTGCTTACAGGGACAGACAGTATTGTCCAAAGCAGTTGTTCAGTGGGACATCATTACACGGACAACTACAGATGGCACATATCAAACATTCTACATCATACATCCTATTAATCTATACCACATACTACATTAAATTACATACAGTTGTGTTTTACATACCTTTTAGTGTTTGGGTGGGTGTGCCGCCTTCCCGGTTGTAGCTTGTAGTATTGTGTTCTCCATTGTGTAAGTTCCATGGTATGCATTTGTTTTCTATTTCCTTTTTTATTTTTTGTTGGTTTCCTTTTTTCTCTCTCTCTGTCTCTCCCTCTCCAGTAGAGCAAATGAGTTGGTTTGACTGGATTTCAGCATGGCTTTTGTAGGTGATGCACATGATCAGCTGATGGGCTCAGCAGCAATCAGCATGTAACAGTTGCTGACTATGTGCAGCTTGCTGTGTAGTGATTGTTAACCATCGTCATGGCAACCCAGTACTATAAAATGCTTACTCATGCGGGCATTGTCCTTTCACCTTTCCAGTATGGAGGAAATCCTTCCTGTATGTGGGCAGCAGTGTTACAGATGGCAGGTTGCAGTACCTATTACAGTGGGGCTTGCAGCCACCGGACAACTACACAATCTTAGGTTGTTACAGACCTACAGACAGAGTGAGTGGTGTTATGTGCTTTGTATATTGCTGATCCTGCAGTGTTTGCATGTACATAGTAGTTTAGGATGGAATTCAGTCTGTCTGCATAGCTCTCAACAGTGGGCCTATCCACATGATGGCCAGTAGATTGTCTGTTTTCTTTTGCCTGTGCACCACACAGGGCTTGTGCTAGATATATCCCTGGCAATCTGTCCTTTGCATGCTGTCAGTACATGGCTACTTCCAGTTCTGTTCCTGATGCATTTTTCCTGCATAAGGGTATGTTGCATTGAATCCTGTAACACCAGCAATGTGCAGGGTGTGTAACAGCAATATTATGCATATGGCCCTGTGTTACTGCCTCTGTCCTCCACATATATGGCTGGCTTTGTCCTGCTGTGATACGGTTAGGGGTTGTTCGGTATTGGCCTATCATAATATACTGCTGGCATTCCTGCTATCATCCCAGTCATATCGTAGACTCCCATGACATTTGTTGGCCAGGGTCCATATGTGTGACAGATACATAGACATTATCACAGGTAATGAATGTCCCCCTAGGCCTTGACTACGGGGTGTAACAGACGCTGCTGAACTACATCGGTTATTGTTTATTGTTACCTCTATCTTGATGGCAAATCCTTTATCCACAGTTGTACGAATTGATGGGCCTGTCCTGGACAGCATAGTATGTTATATATCCACACTGTCTGTATCTACTTTTCTGTGTGGCCCTTGCATTCCACACTGATTACATAAGTGCAGATCTATGTGCTGTCGGCAATGGCATACATTATTGTAAAATACACCATTACAAGTTGTCTGTGTATACATATCTGTGTGTTGTCTCATGTCCTTTGAATAATGAGTGGGCTATGTGTAATTCCATACTCCTGTTCAAGTGTAAATGTCATTTAGTAGGCTATACAGCAAAACTATTTTGTTATACCGATTTCATATGGGAAACAGAATGTGGTGCAGTGGGACCCAAACCGAGAATGTGTGCATGCTAGGCAGATGCTCTGCCCACTACTCTATTGCAGCTCTGCATAATTTGCATATTTCTACCTTAATGTCATACCCATGCTCCCTTTTCCCCGGCCCCTGAGCTCCATGTACACAGCATCCATCCATTCTGCAGTTGCTAGCCCTGCCATACCACACTTCCACACATTTCCATCCCTGCACATCTCGGTATTCCTCCATATTACTGTCTTGATGAAACCTTCTGCAAGCTCTTCATCAGTTTAGTCCACGTACATTTGAGCTTTCCCTTCATCCAC